>NW_005370862.1:1204353-1237016 GCF_000412655.1 Myotis brandtii | reverse complement strand
TCGCAGATGTGATGAGAAAGTCAGGGGCTCCTGTGTCTACTTTGCGTATCCCCCTCATCATGTTGGTATGTTGTTCCGCTTTTCTCTCAGGAACAACCACATTGAACTTGGATTATAACCTAGGAACAGAGTTGCTCACTGTAGGATTTGTGTCTTCAGACACTGCGTGTGCCCCCTGCTCGTTCACACGTTGATGAACTCCATTCGGGAGCTTTCACTGTTTTCGTTGGGTGGGATTTCTTCTCCTAGTCACGTTTGGAGAATCATTGACTCTGTAAATATTTAGTGAGTCAATAATTAATGTATCTACCTCATGAGTTCATACATATTTAAGCATTTCTTTCCATTTTTCACACCTAACAACAACATGCCTGCGTCTCTCCCATTACACCCAAATGATCATCGTAACCGGCAGATTCGGTTTATTTGTTTCCTTTTTTCAGAGGCACCAGTGACTCAAGATCTGCATCTTCGTTGTCGTCTATCTTCACTGTCTTTGTTCTAAATCCATGCGATTTCTTGGTCCCTTTTCTGCAGAGGGATCCATTTTTAGCGTGTGCTCTGCCTCATCCGTTTGCCTTGTTAAGTGGCTGAGTCTGCTCATTCAATTTTGTCAGTTTTGAGTATTTTGAAGTTATATTATTTAATCATACATATTTAGGAGTATCTTCTTGTTGAAATGATCTTTTTCATTATTATGGAATAGCCCTTTTTAACACTGATGATTTTCATTGTTCTAAGATTTCTTTAATGTTAATTCATATAACCACTTCACTTTTCTTATATTAATGTAGTCACCACAGCTTTCTTATAAGAATTTTTATGTCATTTTAAAGAAATCATTTTACTTGCAAACCTCTTGGTCCCTTTATAACTTTACAATTAAAATTTGGGGAGCAGGGTGTGGCAAGCTGATATAGGTTTAAGCCTCGGACTGACCTGTTGGCAAAGTCACAACCAAGTCCCAGCTTAGAGGGCACAGTCCTCTTAGCATAATTAGGCTTGACCTTATAACACTCCCTAGATCTTATCTGGGAAGCTAATGGGCTGAGGAAAGTGCAGGAAGTGTAACTATGGTCAAAACAAGTGAAACTCACAAGAACAGTGTAACTATGGTAACCACTACTTTGTTTACCTCTGACTATAAAATAAAGGCTCAGCTTGCCTCTGGACCTCTCTCTGTGGCCTCAGCCAGGCGCAGGAAGATCCACCTAGACCAGGGGTGGGCGAACTTTTTGACTCGAGGGCCACAATGGGTTCTTAAACTGGACCGGAGGGCCGGAACAAAAGCATGGATGGAGTGTTTGTGTGAACTAATATAAATTCAAAGTAAACATCATTACATGAAAGGGTACGGTCTTTTTTTTTTTTAGTTTTATTCATTTCAAACGGGCCGGATCCGGCCCGCAGGCCGTAGTTTGCCCACGGCTGGGTTAGAGTGATGTGTCTACAAGCCGAGGGATACCAAAGCTCGAAGGCCACCCCCGGAGGCTGGGAGAGGCCAGGAGGGGTTCCCCTTCGAGTGTCCAGAGGAGTCAGCCCTGCCGGCATCTGGCTGTTGGCCTTCCAGCCTCCAGAGCTGAGAGAGTATCTCCGTGTGTTTTACGACACCTGATGTGTGGGACTGTTTTGCGACAGCCCTAGGACACCTCTGAAACGGGTGCCACCTGGCTCCTCACCGTACGCTGGGGTCACCTGTCTGCCCACCTCGTGTCCCAGCAGCCAGCCCTCTGAGTGGCAGAGCCGTCCTGGGCCCCGTGCGCTCTCATCTGTCGTGTGGCTTCTCGGGCCACCGCACACTACACATGCCTGTCTCCTCGGCTGCTCTGTGCAGCCTCCCTATGCTCTCTGACATGGTCTGGCTTTTCTTGTGTGTGTGTGTGTGTATGTGCGCGTGTTATGTGTGTGTGAGTGTATGTGTGTGTTGTGAGTGTGTTGTGCATGTGTGTGTATGTATGTGTATATGCCAAGGTCACAGCATTTATAGGTTCTAAAATTCTATTTAAAATACTTAAAAATATTATCCACATTATGGGCAAAGGCATAGGTGCTGGTGAGTCAGGGAGTTCTCATCTGCTGAGTCATGCTGGCCTCATCTGCTGAGTCATGCTGGCCACATCTGCTGAGTCATCCTGGCCTTGTCTGCTGACTCATGCTGGCCTCATCTGCTGAGTCATGCTGGCCTTGTCTGCTGAGTCATGCTGGCCTCATCTGCTGAGTCAGGGAGGCCTCATCTGCTGAGTCAGGCTAAGTGTTGAGGCACTTTTCTTCCCGGGTTGTCTGCACTGGAGTCTGACGGGATCCTGACCCCACCAATGGGCTGGACTGACTTGGACAATAATGGTGTTTTATTACTTTCCCACAATGAACGGCAGCTCTGACTTCCCTGTGGAGGATTTTTTATTTCTCTAAAATATCACTGAAGTCTGGGTCCCGCACATCCGTGGCAGTGTGGTGGCCTCCGGGAAGGATCCGGCATTTGGGAAGCTGGAAGCCAGAGGGGGTTAAACTAGACCACGTCGCTTGTCCCTTCCAACAGAACCAAAGCCCAGGAGGCCTGCACCTGTCAGCCGCGCCTCCCCATGTCCCTCCGATGGCCCCTCCGCTGCCTGCAGGGACCGCCCTTCACGCAGAGGCTCCGGCTGCCAGGTCCTACATCTAAAAATATCTTCTACCTGCTCACTATCCAAAGGAAGCCTCTTTTTCCTTTTTCTTCTTTTTTAAGTACTTTTGTCAGTGTTGCCATAGGACCAAGTCGACAGAAAATGAAGCTACTGGAGCGCTTGCGTCTGGGCATTTCGCTGGCCTGGTCGCAGAGGTGAGCGGCTGTGGCCAGCGAGGCCGGCCACTCGTGTGCGTGCTTACGGCTCTGACCACCTGAAGGCGGCTTCAGATCCAGGGGCCCTGGTGGTGCCCCCGCCTCTCCCTGCAGTGCCTTTCAGGGCCGGTGTGGTGGGAGCTTCCTCCTGGGGACTCGACTGTCGCCTGACCTTGGACAGAACTGGTGCTGGCGGGCATGGCCCGCTGCCCCACACTCCTCTCCCTCTCCTCCTGTCCTGGAAGATTCAAGTCGGCCCATGAGAGACCTTGCCACCACGGGCACCTGTTGGCCCTGCCTCCCAACTCCCACCGCCCTTCCCCTCACCGCTGGACGGCCACTCCGTGCCCCTCCGAGTCACCAGGTTGGGGACAGAGCTGGGTTTGTGAGCCTGGCACTAGAGGCCTCCCGCCCTGGCAGTGGCTTCCCACGCCACACGCTGTCACAGCCTTCGCCACCGCTACACTTCCTTCTCCTCGCGGCCTGGGGTTGTTTCTGGCCAGCCCTCTCCTTCCCTGCCCTCCCCTGGGCAAGTGTCCCGGGGTGCTGCCCGCTGCAGAGCTGCATCTGCCCCCGGAAATGCTCATTAATGAGCCACCAATTAGTGGCAACAAAGCGAACCCCACATTTCAGGTTGAGTGTGAGTGTTTTTTTCTCATGTGCGTGTAACTGGGCAAGTCAGAGGCTGTGCGGTCCCCAGGCCCCGAATGACAGGAGCTTTTCCAGAGGGTCCTGGGCTCCGGGCTCCTCTCTGAGCGTCGCTCCCACAGCCACAGTGTTTCCTTCAAAACTCGGCCTCTGTGTCCGTCCGGGGGCGGCCCTGCCCTCTCGCCTGTGCTGAGTTCAAGTCCCACCAAGAAGCACTCCCACCCCCGGTCCTGAGAAACGGCTGCAGGGCTGTGCCCACTGCTGGGCCCAGCACTTTGCTGCAAACGCTGCTCTTGCGGGCGGCCCTCGGGGAGTGATGCGGCCACAGGCTCTGCTCAGTCACGGTGGAGATGGGGGGTCCTCCGGGCCTGGCCTGGGCACCCCGCTGTGGGGAAGCCTCATGCCCAGCTGGGGCTCAGGGGAGCGGAAGGCTTCACTGAGGAGGCAGCGTTGGGGAAACATCCCCGTGGGCTCGCACCCTGTCCCCCTCATCCCAGGGAAGGGTTCCAAGGACGAGGCAGCTCCCAGCAAGGCCAGCAGTGCCCACCTGCCTGGAGTGTCCGTCTGAGCCACGCGTGGCTTTGTTTAAATGTTCTCTGTGCACACACTGGCTCCAGTGGTCCCGGGAGGTTCGGGGGGGTCTATGAAAATTCCTCCATACGTGTCCTCACAGGTGCCAGACTGCAGGTCACAGGGCAGCCCCGCCCCACAGTGAAGGCCCAGAGAGAGCAGCCAGGAGCCACCGTCTGTCTTAAGAAAATGCAAATACTGCCGAGTTCTCCCTAATTGTTCGAGTCGGGGAAAGATCATTTCTGGAATCCCACAGAAAAGTCCGACAGTTCGCTGGATGTTTGGAAATCACTTAACAAGAAATTTGACGCCCTGGGTAGTGGAGGTGTTACTCCCAAAATTGCCTGTGGGGAGGGAGGATCAAGCCGCTTTCCTGAAAACCTCCCGGATGTTTCTCTCTGGGGATGAGCCCATCTGGGTGCTGAGCTGACAGTCAGAAGCGATGGTGATGGTGGGATTCCACAGGGAAGGAGACCGAGTTCTGGCCACGTCATGTGCATTCAGAGGGGAGAGGGAGGTGGCAATGGCTCCCTGTGAAATGAGAACACCAGTGGCTGCGTTCATTACCCAAACGGTATTTGCCGGATGAGCATTAGCAGTTACCGAGTGGCAGGCAGTAAGGGGAATGCGAAATTAATTTCACCGCAGGAATTGAAGAATGATTTATTTACACTGAATATCTATCCTACGTGAAACTTCACTGACTCCATCAAAAATACAGCTGTAGTCTTGAGTTTACAGCTCAAAACCAACCATTCAAAATCCCATTCTTTTATGTTTTTTAAATCATGCTTTTTAAAAAAAATTCTCCACCCTAGTGCACGGCCAGTGTGGCTCAGTGGTTGAGTGTCAACTCATGAACCAAGAGGTCACTGGTTCGATTCCTGGTCAGGGCACATGCCCTGGTTTCAGGTTCAATCCCCAGTAGGGGGCGTGCAGGAGGCAGAGGATCAATGGTGTTTCTCTCTCATTGATGTTTCTCTCTCTCTCTCCCTCTCCCTTCCTCTCTCCCTAAAAATCCATTTTTAAAAATCTCCACTGTAGTGTCAATGTTGCAAAAATATGAGAAATGACAGTTCAGGTCACCTAAGCTGCTTTGCTTGGCCTAAGTGCCGTACTCAGTCATTTTCCCAGTGCTAGGGTTTGACTGACAGAAAAGTGAGCGCATGTTTTGTGTTGAGAGCAATGCTTTGTTTCTATATATACACCTGTGTACCCACAGCTCAGATCAAGATACCGAACATTCCAGCACCCCAAGGAAAACCCTGCCCTTTCTGGTCAGTGCCTGCACCCCCGAACCACCGTTCTGACCTCAACAACATAGGTCAGTTTCTCCTGAATGTGAGCTCTTTATACATGGAATCATCACGTGTCTATTCTTTCCTTTTTGGCTCCTTCCCCTCAACATAGCACTTTGAGGGTCCTCACAAGTTGTCATGAGTCAGCAGCTGGTGCGTGTCTCTCGTCCCTTCCCGTCTTCACACACGTGATTGACTTAGTTGCTCACTGCCATTCAGCCACATACAGTGGACGGGCTCATTTCTGAAGGCCCCAGTGTGGGGGCTACAGATCAGAGAGCAGGAAGTTGGGGTGTCACCACAGAGGGAACCTGGGGTGAGTCACTGGGCCTCTCTGACCTGTGTATGAACAGTGACCAGGAAAGCTGGTCCAGCAACTTCACAGGGTCCCCAGGCAGATGATCCTCGAAGGGGCCATGGGGACTCCCAGCAGCACAGTGAGGGCCCAGCCCCAGGCAGCAGGCCATGTGGGCCCCCCAGTTCCTCAGCCCTGCACTTGGTCCGTGCACCGCACTTGCCCATGAATTTCTCATCAGTTCTGGGCTCTGTGCAAACCTGATCTTTCTTTCTGGCTGCAGATGCGCGCAGTTCTCAGCCTCCTGGTTACGACAGACACAGTTAGACCGTGCACTGTCCACCGAGGTCCTGCTCTCTCCTCAGCCAGCTGACTCTTTGGAAGCTCTCTCAGGGCTCAGAGCTCGGGGCGTGAGCGCCAGCCGCTTTCTCGTCCATATTTATTTATTCACTAGAGGCCTGATGCATGAAATTTGTCCAAGAGTAGGCCTTCCTTCCCCGGCTGCCGGCACCAGCTTCCCTCTGGCACCCAGGACCCGGGCTTCCCTCACAGCCCCGGCTTCATCCAGAAGGTCGTCTGGAAGGATGTCTGGTCTAATTAGCATATTACGCTTTTATTATTATAGATTAGCCAGCTGAGTGGGAAATTGTCCCCTTTTCTTAGTCATTGTGTTTTAAAGGTTTGAGTTGATTACCTAAATAAACAGGACTCTTAAAATTGTCCCTCAAGTAGAATTGCTAACCCCACTTTATGTTTTTGCTAAAACAGCATAGACTCCATTTCTCCCACTAAGTCTTGCTTTTTCATTTCAGCTTCTGTGGGACCGGCCAAGATGGGGGCATGGAAGAAAACCCCAAGCCCCCCCGCCGACCTCCAGGCGTCCCACAGCGAAAGGCAAGAGAAAGCCCCCAAGCCCTGTTGTCCACGGAGATTAGGTGCGAACAGCTTTAAAGAACTCCGGTCAAGTGTGAGCTGCAATCCCAAACCGATGGTGAAACAGAGACGGCCCTTAAAAGCCTACCTGGCCAGTGAAAGCTCTTAAAGGGAAATGACTTGAGCACGTGTTGCTGCTTTTCTCCAGCGCGGAAGGTGTCGCAGTGGTGAAATGTGACACCTGTCACCAACACAAAGCCAAGCCACACCGACAGAGTGTTCCCCAGCTCACCATCACCCCAAAATCAAAGGGGGAGGGGGGTGCGGGGGGAGCTGCGATCCCCACGTTTGCTGCAGGAAGGACGTGCACTGGAGCCGTGAGCGTCTGGGAGACTCTCTGAGCGGCATCCTTGGCAGAGCAACGGGCACGGAGAGCAGCTCCCGCGGCACCTGGGTGGCGTTGCATCCGGGGAAGCATGGCCACAGGAGCAGCTCGCGTAGAAGCCAGTGTGTGTCCCTCCCGCCAGCCAGTGTGGCCCGGCCCTGTCCCCTGCCCGGGACTCCGCAGGTGAGCCGGACCCCGGGGTGAGGCCCCGTCTGCCCCCTTGTCCTGCCTCCAGGGGTCTCTTCCTTAGGGGGCCTTTGCCTCATTTCTGTTACACAGCAGCCTGGAAACACGGGGGCCTGGGGGACACCAACACCCGTGCAGGGCACTTCCTTCGGCGACAGGTCTTTGCGGGTGGAAATGAGGCTCTGCTGAGGCCACGGAGACGGGAGCCGCCTTTGAACATATGAACAGAGTCACACACCACGCCTGGGACTCTCACGGGAAACGGGGAACGGCGTTGTGCAGGATTTCCACCATCTTAGTCACCGGCCCGCTGTGGGCATCCACTGGCTGAGAGGCCTCCCGGCGGCCCTCTCCCCGGCCCCGGGCCCTGCCGCCTTCCCGCCGGTCCGCTCTCTGAGGCCCCAGCGCACAGGGCAGAGCCGCGCGGCTGGGCAGACCCAGCGCTCAGAGCACTTCTTTCCTCCATGGAGGTTCGGTATTGTAAGTGGCACGTCCGTTACTCTGGGGCGCTCGTTTCCAGTCCACTCCATCAGCTTCAATAAATGCCAATTAAAAGGAGAGAAGACAAGGAATAGCATGCTCATCAGTGCGTGTGTGTGTGTGTGTGTGTGCACGCGTGTGCATGTGTGTGTGTGCATGTGCCAGGCCCAGGGGTGCGAACATGCCAATGTACATATGTGTCTGTGTGCTGTTGTGTATACACATGTGCACATGTGTACATGTGTGTGCACACGCTCTGTGTCCTGAGGGTCAGAGGAGAGTCCCAAAGAGCCCAGCTCACAGGGGCCCTCAGCAGGAGCCTCCACGCAGGACAGGCCGGCAAGCCCAGCCCGACCGGCACCGGGAAGGATCTGGAACACATTTGCAAACCCCAGCGCCGAGGACGGTGTCCTGCCAGCAGCTCACACTGAACGGGTTCCGTGCTCCCCTCCCGGAGCCCGGGGAGCAGGAGACTTGCCAGGGGTCCTGGAGGGAAGAGGAGGACCGTCCAGGCCGGTGATCACAGACAGGATGTGCACGGCGCATGGCGCTCAACCTGCAACCGACCAGCAGGTTCAGAAGAGCCGCCGCGGGGCGAAGTCACGTGGGAGGTGGGACTGATGCGGGCGAGCGGAGTTAGAGCGCACAGTTTAGTGCCGAGTTTAACGTTTCACGGGACCTTTCCTTCTGAGGAAATGTCACCAAGAGCCCAGGCGCAGGAGGGAGGGGAACGGGGCTGTGGCTGTGCCCCCGGGGAGCAGGGCCCCCCTGCAGGGCGGGCAGTGGAGGGAGGGTCGCCCCTGGAAACCTCGACATCACAGCCGCCTCCACCTACAGAAGCGCCCCGTGAGCTGGGAGCGAGACCCCTCCATGCTCTGTCACTAACCTGGAGAACTAGACATAAATGACCGAAACACCCTTTGGACACGGCTCCATTGGGCGCTTCAAAGAGAATCGAGAATGTCACCAGAGCCGTGGGAATTACCTGAGCCCAGGTGGGTGGGCGCGGGCCGTGCTCCCCCTGGGACTCGCGCACTTAATCACGGAACCGCGCCCTTCCAGGGAGGCGGGGCCGGCTCCTCGCATGAGAGGAAGGGGTTCCGTGGCTGCAAGAGGGAGATGCCACCGAGACCCCCACCAGGTCCGCTCTGAGCAGCAGCAGTGTTTGCCCCCTGCTCTTCCCGTCCTGGACGCTGACGGAGGAAGCCTCGGGGTGTGCCTGGGTGCAGTGGGGAGCCCGGGGGTGCGGCTCCCAGCAAACTCACAGGAAACTGATGATCGTTGGATGGTCTCTCCCCACAGCTGACCTCCTGGCGAGTCCTCCTCCATCCTCCACCTAGTTCCTCATCGGGGCGAGAGCCGCACACACAGAAAGTGGGGCCGTGAGAAAAGCAAAGGGAATTGGCTGCTGTCCCGCCATTTCCTGGGAGGCTGGCGGTGCAATGGCTTTGGACAGTCCTCCCCTCTGCCAGGTGTGTGTGGCCTCGGGGTAAGGCTGGGGGGCTGTCTGAGATCAGGGTGTCTGCCTGAGACCGAGGTGTCTGTCTGCGATCTGGATGTCTGTCTGAGACCAGGGTGTCTGTCTGAGATCAGGTCATCTGTCTGAGATCAGGATGTCTGTCTGAGACTGGGGTGTCTGTCTGAGATCGGGGTGTCTGTCTGAGATCAGGATATCTGTCTGAGACTGGGGTGTCTGTCTGAGATTGGGGTGTCTGTCTGAGATCAAGGTGTCTGTCTGAGATCAGGGTGCTGTCTGAGACTGGGGTGTCTGTCTGAGATCGGGATGTCTGTCTGAGACTGGGGTGTCTGTCTGAGATCAGGGCGTCCGTCTGAGATCAGAGTGTCTGCAGGGTCCTCGTCTGTGCCTCCAGGGAGGACCCTTCCTGCCTCCTCCAGCGCCTGGTGGCTCCAGGCCTTCCTTGGCTTAAGACGGAATCACTCAAGTGTCTGCCTCATCGCACATGACCTTCCCCTGTGTTTCTGTCTAAGTGCAATGTCTCTCTTCTTACAGGGACACTCGTCACAATGGATGAGAGACCAACCCTCTCCGCATGACCTCAGCTTAACTGATTCTCCCTGGAGGGGCCCCCTCTCCAAACGAAGCCACATGCTGAGGTGCGTGGGGTCAGGACGTCACATACCTTTTTGGAGGGGACATCATTCAACGCATAACAACTGTAAATATCCTCTACCAAGTTGTGGCTTTTTTTTTTTACATTTGTTTGTGAAAGCTTTTGTTGAACAGAAATATTTAATTTTAATGTACCCATATTTATCATTTTTTTAAATTGTTAAGGTTATTTGTATCTTTTTAATACAATACTTCTCTATCCAAATGTCATAAGAGAACTTGTCAATACCATTTAAGAGAATACAGTAACCACAACTATTCTTCACATCACCCAAAAAACTGAGTTTTTTTTCCCTACAGTTCATCAAATTTTACAAATAGGTAATTTGTATCTTATGCAAACTGTTCTAGAAACTAGAAATAGAAAGCTCTCCAGCTCCATCACGAGTTTAGAATAACCTTGAAATCCACATTAGCAAACAACACTCGGAGAAAAGAAAATGGAACTGTCTCATTTATTAGCACAGACTAAAAATCCTAAGTGCAGCATTAACCAACGACAACGGTGATGCATCCAAAAACATGTCTTGGTGAAGTCAGATTTATCCCAGAAATAGAAGGATGGTTTACTTTGATCACAGCTGTTAATGTTATTCACCTCACAAACACATCACAGAAGCAAAGCCATGTATATAACATACACATAATCATCTCATTAGCGGCATAATGCAAAATTCACTGCCATTCTTCAGCCCTTCCAGGTTCAAAAAGAAAACTTAATGACAAATTGATAACTGAATTGCAAACAGTCTGCCGAGATCCGATGGCAAAATTAAGACGTAAGTCAGAGATGCTCCTGCACAGTCCCATGCAGACATCGACTTTGTAAAGAACGCTTCCCTGGTCCTTTCTGAGCGGAGTGTCCAGCTTCTCCATCAATAAAATACAGGGGACAGTCACGTCCTCCTCACGAAGTTGCAGCGAGGTGGCATGAGTGATGTGCACGTACATGTGACAGGACAGAGATTCGTCTTCCCGCGGCCTGGTCCGGGCACTCAGAACAGTGCCAGGCGCACAGTAGGTGTTCAGGACAAATGTGTTAGTAGAGACACTAGTTCCTTCCAAGGCTGGTAGGCCGGTGGCAGTGCTCACTGGGGCACTTGAGTTCTTCATAATCCTGCCTGCTACTAAAAACAAAATAAAGAGTCATGCCGTGTTGTTCTGGAAGTGTCGATAGAGAGATAAAAGAAGGAAGAACAGAAAAGAAGTGGTGAAGTGGTTGCTGTTTGCCAACAATTATTATACGCCTGGAAGAGCCCAGAAGAGCAACTGTTAAAACGGCACAAACAGTATGAGAATTTAGTGCCGTGGCTACAAAAATTAGTACCTAAAATCAATAGTATTCCTATGTATGAAAAGCAATCAGACAGGAAATAAAATGAGAGGGGGAAATTAGAGGCTTTAATATTTGCAAGAACGTTAACAACGAAAGAAAACTTCAACTGAGAGACATAAAATTAGTCTTGAATAAATTTAAACACAAATGTTGTACTTGGCTAGAAAGATTCAATATTGCAAAGAGAGCAGTTCGCTCTAATTTAATCTAAAAAATGCATTGAGATCCAAATCAAGGCACTGGTATGATTTTAGAGACAAAGATGATGACTTATCCTAATGTTCATTTAGAAAGACCAGCATACAAGGCAGAGAAATTCTCAAAAAAAATATTGAATTATGCATACTAACCTTAGCAGATATTAATATGCACTGGAAAACTACAAAAATTAAAGCAGTCAGGTACTGACGGAGAAATAGGCAATGGAATTAGAAGGAGAGGTTTTTAAAAAGCCACGTATAGACACTGCATCTGGGAACTTTAACGGGGATGAAGGTGGCATTTCAAACCCGAAGAAAAAGATCAAAGATCAGACACTTGGAATTCCTACCTCTCTGTTTTTACCAAAATTATTTCCAGATAAATGAGAGATTTAAATGTAAAAATGAAAGTATAAAACTATTAGAAGAAAAAAAAACTGGGAGCACTTTCATGTTTAATATTATCTCAAAGAGGGCAAAGCCTTCCTAGCCAAACACACAATCCAGAAGCCAAAAACGACAAGTTTGATCCACTTAACCACATATTTCATAGTATGCCTTTTAAAACTTGGTGTCATAAATCAAATAAAGGAAGAGGATGATCCGAGGAAAATATTCAGTAAGAAAAAATTTTGTAACGTGGGTGATGATGTCCTATACAGATTTATCAGGAAAAAAGAGAAGATAATCCATTAGAAGAATTAACATAGGCAACAAATAGAAAAGCAAGTAGATACATGTGGCCCATAAAAATCTGAAAAGACTCTTAATTTGTAATTAAAGAAACACTTGTTATCTCTCAAGGTGCCCTCGGAGCTGTGCTTCTGCAGGGAACTACTCGAAAGTAGCTCTGATAGGATTATAAGGATGAGATTATAAGACGGGATTATTATTTTCAAGTGAAATTAACCCATCAGTTCCACTTCACGGACTTTATTCTGCAGATTAAGTTCACAGAGACGAGTGTACATCGATGTTCAGGGCGGCAAACGTCTACAAAAGGCCTCCGTGCTGACCGCATTGTGCTAACTGCCCACGCTCTCCTGTGGCCGTCAAAACGGGGGAGCTAGATACACTGGACAGCCGACCCGAGGCCGAGATGCGAGATGAAAGTTCAAGTTTCAAGTGCTCTTGTGGTTTGATCACATGCTTTTGTTTTTCCAAAGAGGCCCAAAAAGAATACAATTTCTGGGAGTTTACCCAAGAAACAAGACGACAGACAGTGATGAGATGTGCAGGGTGGGAATGGAGACAGCAAGACAGGAGCCTTTATTTCAGTGGTTCTCAACCTTCCTAATGCCGCAGCCCTTTAATGCAGTTCCTCATGTTGTGGTGACCCCCAATTTCATTGTTACAAATTGAACATAATGAAAGCATAGTGATTAATCACAAAAACAATATGTAATTATATGTGTGTTTTCCGATGGTCTTAGGCGACCCCTGTGAGAGGGTCGTTTGACCCCCAAAGGGGTCGCGACCCACAGGTTGAGAACCGCTGCTTTATTTGAATTTTCAGTTGTAATTTTGGGGAGGGGGTTTCAGGACCTTTTAAAATCAGGTCCAAGTAATACATTAATAGTAGAAAATAGTGAGGAAACAACTCTAAAACTCGGAGACAGAATAAGAAGTCAGATTTATTAAAGCCTTGGAAAACATTATCCCGGACGCCAGCTGCCTAATTAAAAGCATGCTTCGTGCCGAGCGCTTGAGCGTTTCCTGTTCGGCTCTGATCCTGATTTTCAGATGTCTCTCTTTATCTATCTGTGCCTTGAGGTGGACATTCCGCATGCTTCCTCTGGAGCACCCTGCAATAGATTATACCCCGTCTCCTGGTCCTCCGGAGAGAGGGGCCGGCCGCAGAGGGGACGCCGCGAGGCGAGGGAGGCCTCTCGGGCCTCTCGGTGGGTTTCCTCTCCCAGCGCCGGGACGCTTATCAGTCAGGGCTGCAGATCCGTGTGTCTCTGGGAAATGTCGGCTCTCACCTTAACCTTCCTGCCTCTCGTTTATTGACATTAACCCACAATGGGTGCTGGCTTACCCCAAACTCAGACAAATGTGTGCAGAGAGACAGACAGACAGAGACAGAGCGCTTTCAGGACCCAGGAACCCTCAGTTACAACATCTAGAAGGAAACCAAGTTCATGTTCTCATGCCTGTAAGTGTTGTGCATTAGGGTTTCCTCTTGTTTTTGTTTTGAATTCTATGCCCTTATCTTTCCCAAATGGAGCTCCGAAGGGTTTCATACAGGCCCGGCCGCAGTGTAAGGGAGGCCAGTATGTATACGGAGCACCTGTCCTTGGTGTGTCTGTGAGTCGTGAGGCCCCTGTAAGAAGAGCACCCCAAAAACCTGTTTGCATTTTGACTCTTCTGCAAAGTGATGCGGGGGCGTCTTCCGTAGGCAGTTAGTCCCACTTCACTCAGGGCCCAGACGTGAGGTAACGATCATACAAATAACCCAAACTCACTCTGAGGGTCCCCGGCACCAACGCGGTCATTCACAGCCCCTGGGGGCCAAGTCACTTCCTCTCCACCTGGCCCACCGATCGATGGGTTCATGATGATGAGCACAAGTATTTTTTCCCAAAGAAAACAACATCTTCAGTATTAGAATAAAGGCAACTGGAGAGACGGGTTTAATATGAAATGTGTGCAGAACAACTTTCACCGCCATCATCAACACCGTGTTACCCTGTTCTCTCCCGAAAGGACTCTGCAGTGGCCTAACACTGCTGCTCCTGCAGGTGACATTCGGACGCGCCTCTGAAGTGGCCTTTTTTCGTCTTCACAACTATCGCAAGGATTTTATCGTTTTCCCCATTTAGTTGAAAAAAAAAAGAAGAAGGAACTAGAGCGAGAAAGAACAGGCACTCTAAATTTTAGCATAAATGTCAAGGTGAAAAGAATGGCAAGCCCAAAGAAACTCCCTAATAAAGCCTGGGGAGACTCGTTTTATTTCCATGACAACTGCGCTTCCAACCCAAGTTTCAAACCGTAAACGGTTGAGGCCGTCTTAGGTCCGAACACGTTGCCAGAGCACAGAGCCTTTCCAACACGGAAGGCGGCCTCTAACCCTGAGCAGCCTTCGTTAAGTTTTGGTTTAAGACAGCACTGCGCTGTCCCTGCCAAGGACAGACACACAGTAAAAGGCAGCTGTAATGGAGACTTCATTGCTTTTTTATTGTGATTTCAGAGGCTTCAGGAATAACGAAGGATCAGGAGGCATGTGAGGGACCGAAAGAGCAGCAGCTACGAAGTCACAGCCAGGTACGCGCCCTCGTCGGTGTCCTGAAAAATGATGACTTCCGTTCACATGTTCTTATATTTCTCAAAACCTGAAAGTTTGGCCTCCCATAGTGGGAATGGCTGGGGGCTTTGTGGGTGGACTTGGCTCTTTGAGGTTGTGTTGACATGACAGCGATCTGAAACGCAGGGACATATTCCGGGTCTGGGCGGTGACCCGGACTGTGAGTGGGAAGTTTGGATGAATGGAATGCGCCTCACCTATGTGGAGAGCTGAATATAGACTGAATTTTATTTTTTTCTCTTATATGTTTTAATTAAGCTATAAATATATATTAATGTATTTTAAATTCACACATTTTAAAATATGCATATAAACTATAGCTGTGCCTAAAATGCTGTGCCTATAATGCTGTATATAGTAAAATTAATGAAGGAGGTAAATGTTCCTATCTATAATAATGAAAGCGTAATATGCTAATTAGACCTGACAGCCAGATTCTCTTATATGTTTTAATTAAGCTATAAATATATATTAATGTATTTTAAATTCACACATTTTAAAATATGCATATAAACTATAGCTGTGCCTAAAATGCTGTGCCTATAATGCTGTATATAGTAAAATTAATGAAGGAGGTAAATGTTCCTATCTATAATAATGAAAGCGTAATATGCTAATTAGACCTGATAGCCAGACGACCTTCTGGATGAAGCCGGGGCTGTGAGGGCTGAGGCAAACTGCTGGGGCTACAAGGGCTGAGCCCCTTGCACGAATTTCATGCACCGGGCCTCTAGTAGTAAAATAAATAAGGAAGGAAATAAACTAATAGCATATCGGTAAAATTTCAAATCATAGAAAACAATTAAAGTGAAAAGAAACATTTCCTCCCTTACTTCCCTCCATTCCCCAGGGGAGACCACTTTGAACAGTGCCAGTGTTTGGGGTTCTTCTACATGTTAGCACTATAACTGAGTAATGTAATTATACTCTTACTAGGGGCCCAGTGCACAAATTCGTGCACCTTGAAAGGAACTGTGGGCTGCGAGGCTGCAGTGGGCACAGGGGTGGGTCTTAGCCCATCCTCCGCGCCCCTGCCCGGCCCCTCCCACCATGGCCCCCGGTCCCCTGTCTGCTGGCAGCCACGCTCCCACTGCCGCTGTTCCCATGCGCTGACAGTGCCAGCCTTGTTCGCACCTGCTGACAGCGTGGAGCAATTGGGGCCGGCTCCAGCAGAGGGTGCGAGCGGTAGCTGCTGCCCGAATCAACCCTCAGGAGCAGGGGGAGGTGGAGAAGCCCTCAGGGATGATCGGGACTGGCAACGGGTGCCATTAGGAGGTGTGAGCGCCAGGTAGGACCCGGCACATGGGAGCAAAGAATTTTCAGTAACCACCAGAGGCTCGCCCCAATGATAGCAACCAACACCCTGCCTTGGTCTGGTGCCCCTACTCACCTGCTCCACCATCCCACCATGGCTGATACCGGCTATGTTCGGTGCTCCGCTGCCTGCTGCCAATGCCCGCCATGTTCCGCACATGTATCCTGGTGGTCACCACACATCATAGCGACTGGTTGTTTGGTTGTTCAGTTGTTCAGTTGTTCAGTTGTTTGGTTGTTCCGCCGTTCAGTCTATTTGCATATTAGAGTTTTATATATATATATATTTCCAGGTTTGCCCATTTTATATAGTATCTATTGACTTCACCTTACATAAAATCATGAATTGAGCTTACTGTCTTTACTTCCACCATCTCTTCCCTCCTACCTTCCCCTGTATAAAAGTTATACATTTGTAACTTTAATAATATATCTAAATCCTAAAAGCTTAACGTGATGTACTATCTACTGAACTCTCTTGCCAGGGCAAGTACATCACTTATTTCCTATTTCTCTTTATCCCAACCTCTGAATTTTATAAAATCATTTTGTACACATTGCCAGTATTTATCATAATTACACTCAGTCCCATGACTATAATTGCCTTTTATAATTTATCTATAATTATATTTGTCAAATTGTGGTGTGCATCTAAAATAACTTAAGAAACTTATTAATAGATATTGAAGACAATCCTGCCAACCATATTGGAGTAACTGGTACCAAGTTAGTCCTGCTGACAAAATATGTGAGACAATAATCTCCAGGCATAGAGCAACCAACCACCCCAGACCAGGGTCCCTGAGAGGAGGGACACGCGTGATGTGAGCCCCACAATTTCCCTGGTTACCTGCCAGGAGACAATTGCCAACCATGGTGCATAGCTTAGCAAACTCATTGAATTTAGGGGGCAGACATCAGAATTTAGGGCAGCTCACGTGGCTCAAATTTGTGGGGCTCGGGTTGGTGTCAGGAGGAAGAGGTGCAAAGAGGATACCCCAGAGTCCATGTTGAAAAGCCTCGCAAGTCTGTGGCTGGGGGCTGGGCTGTTCATTTGCAGACAAAACCACCTGAAGATGGTCAGATAGCAAATGAAACAGGACGGAACATAGCAGAGAGGTCAAGCCGTGAGGGGAGAGCATCAGTACTGCACACATGGGGGTTCTGGCTCTGCCAGAGTGGGGAGACCTCGTGAACACCTCATTTACACCATAGAGGCATGCAATTGAGACATCACAAAGATCTCACCTTTGGAGTAAAGACCACATTCTAGGAGAAGAACTATTCTAAGTCACCCTAACAAAGTATAAAACCAGACTCAGGTCTGATCGGCAGGAAGACAGTGTTTTGATATTAATTCTAACAAGTTAGATCATCTTGGGACTCACTTAGGTTTTCCACAGTCCGGGACAAACAAAGCATAGAACCAAGTCTACACAAGTCAGCACGATCCGTCTGAAAAACTGGCTAGACCAAGAGTCCATTCTCTTCAGGGATGGGTAACAAAATCCAGAGTCGCTGTAACAAATTATTTGCAATGTCCAATGTTTAATAAACAATCACTAGATATATACATAAATAGGAAAATTTGAATCTAGTCCATAAAGACTAAAGTCAATGGCCTAGACATTGACTTTAGGAGACAAAGTGTTTAAAGCAGCAAGTATAAATACGTTCAAAGCATCAAATACAATTTTTAAAAAGGTCAAATAATTAAAGAAAATATTATCTTCACAATTAGACAGAGAATAACTCTAAGAAGGTATATGAAAACCATAGGAAGGAGCCGAATGGACATTACGGATCTGAAAAGTAAAATTTAAATTAAAATCTCACTGGCGGGTCTAACACACGGGAAAGAGCAGAGGAAAAAGTCAGTGAGCGTGTAGTCAAATCAACGGGACTGAGTACAGAGAACCTGAGAACACAAAGGGAAGCCGTATTGGAGAAAAATCCATGCGCTCTTGGCGTTCTGTGGGGCCATACCGGGTGCTCTCGGCATCCTAGAAAGAGAGTAAAATTTGGGCAGAAACAAATTATTTGAAGAAATAATGACTGGAAATGTCAGAAACTTTATTTAAAAAATTGTCCTATTTTTTTTAGAAGTTCAATGCATATCAGGCAGTAAATATAGAGAAAATTAAAACTAAACAATTAGAGTCATCCTGGTGAAAATTAAAGATAAAGAAATAATATTGAAAGCAACCACAGAAAAAAAGTAGATTACATACAGGAGATCAACGATCATAAATACCACTGATTTCTCCAAGGAACAGTGGAGGCCACAAGACAAGATAAAATGGCTTAAAGAACTGAGAAGAAAATATGACTAAGACTTCCCATACCCATCAAAAATATCCTTTAAAGGTGAAAATGAAATAAAGATATTTTTTAATAAACAAAAGCTGATAGAACTCATCACCAATCCATCCTACAAAAAAATGCTAAAGGATATTCTTTAGGCCAAAGGAACCAGATAGAAAATTAGATCTATAGGAAAGCAACAGAAGATCAAAAAATATAAGTAGATGAGTAAATATTTATGAATTATGTTTTTTACTTCTTTTTTAAAAAATATATCTTATTGATTTTTTACAGAGAGGAAGGGAGAGGGATAGAAAGTTAGAAACATCGATGAGAGAGAAACATCGATCAGCTGCCTCCTGCACACCCCTTACTGGGGATGTGCCCGCAACCAAGGTCCATGCCCTTGACCGGAATCGAACCTGGGACCCTTCAGTCCACAGGCCAATGCTCTATCCACTGAGCCAAACTGGTTAGGGTGTTTTTTACTTCTTGCCATTTACTTAAAACTGAACATTTAAAGCCAAAATAAAAACATTGTAAGATGAGGTTAAATAAAATAAAGAGTGGGGAAAAAAGAAAGGCAAAAAAAAATGACAGAAATTTCTCAAAGGATGGGGGTAGAAGAGAATTATACTATTTTGTGGTTGTTAAATTTTTAAACTGCAAAGTATGGAGTTTGTTGCAGGAGGTAGGGAGTGTCAGGTGTCTAGCGGAGAGATGAAGTGTGAAGCAAGAAATGCAAAATGTCGGGTGGTGAGGATGAAATGTGACACGTGAAAAAGAACAGTGAATAGACTTTAAATAGGCAGGTAAGTTCAGCATGTGTATTGTTAGTAACACTAAAAAAGTAAAGAAGTCTAGCTGAGAAGCCAATAAAGGAAATCAGATACAAAAATAAAAATACCTGATTTACACAAAAGAAGGCAGAAACGGGGCAAAGGAAGAAAAACAGGAAACCAAGCAAGATGACAGACTTACACCAAACCACAAAAACAAGTGCATTAAAATTAAATGAACGAAAACCTCCTAATTAAAAGGCAAAGATTGTAATCTGGGGGCTAAAAAAAGAATGAGCCAAAGAGATATGTTTTCAGTATAAAGATACAGAGCAGTTGGAAGTGAATGGAGAGACAAAAGGTCTACCCGGCTCAGAGCAGGATGAGGAAGCTGCCATGACTATGTTAAAGTCAAAGTAGGTTTCAAGGCAATGAATATAGTATAAGGGATAAAGAGGGACACACCCATTGTGTTTTGTTTTGTTTTGTTTTTATGTTTTTATTGATTTCAGAAGGGGAGAGGGAGAGAGAGATAGAAACATCAATGATGAGAGAGAATCAAGGATCGGCTGCCTTCTGTACGCCCCGTACTGGGTGGGGATCAAGCCTGCAACCCGGGCATGTGTTGTGACCAGGAATTGAACTGGTGACCTCCTGGGTCCTGGGTCAACACTCAACCACTGAGCCACACCAGCCGGGCTGGACACCCCATTCTTCATCTGGAAGACAAAAATCTTAAATATGTTGCAACTAATAACAAAACATCCAATTTGATCAATAAAACTGACAGAATTAAAGGAAGAAATAGACAAATCCCCTTCGTCATCAGAGATCATGTGTCACTAAATTCTTCGTTCTTAAGAAAAACAACCACGCCAAGCCACGGCGTATCTTTAGCTACTGCTAAGGGGTCGCTTCATCTGTGGTCTCTAATGCCACCATTCCTGTTGTTCATTTTGCTGGGGAGCTTCCTTAAGAAATGTCGGCAGATAGGGCACGGACTTGGGGTGGAGGGGCCTAGTGCTGCCGTCGCCAACCATTCGGACCTCACGGACCACCAGTAGTGACCGCTGCCCTAGTGCACGGGCTCGGGACACACTCTTCGTGATGCACACTGACTCGCGGAAACAGAAGATACCACCTGGTCCCAGTCATGGGCCTGGAAGGAGCTGTTGCTTTAGTAGCGTGGATGAGATGAAAATCTCAATGTCATTAAAATCTAAATTCATTATCAGCAATGCGGCGGTGAGATGTGATTTTTTTCTCTAAACCTGGTGTGTGTGTTTTTTATCTAGAAAAGTCTAAAGAAGAGTGAGTGAGACATTTACATGATAAATGAAGTGCCTTAAATTCGTGCCTGAAGGAGTTTGTTTCTGAAAGCAACTCAGAGCTCTGACCTTCTCCAGTGGGCCCTCCCGGCCACCTCCCTGAAGCCCTGGTGGTGGGCGCTTTCGTTAAGTTTTATTCCCTGAAACGTGAGCGGTCATCGTCATTAAAATATGGCCTCTCGTTTGCCAGGCCCACATTTTATTCCTTATCTTTCATTATTTTCTAGGTCGTTTCTAACTGAGGAACTGATCCCAGGAGGGTGGGCAACCTTATTTATTGCCACATCCTGTGCTCTGTAAGGGTGACCTACAGGTTTTCAGCAGCTGACTGTCACCATCTTTTATTTATTTTTTATTGATTTCAGAGAGGAAGGGAGAGGGAGAGAGAGAGATAGAAACATCAATGATGAGAGAGAATCATTGATTTGCTGTCTCCTGCAGGTGCCCTACTGGGGTTTGAACCTGCAACCTGGGCATGTGCCCTGACCAGGAATGGAATCATGACCTCCTGGTTCACAGGTCGATGCTCAACCACTGAGCCACTGTGGCCGGGTGATTTTCACCATCTTTATTTCCTAATTTCTAAGTACAATATAACACTTCAATGGCAAAAATCTGACAAATCACTTCTTTTCTCCTCACCAAACTCTTTCTACTACTCTGTGGTGGTTTCTACATAACATATATGTAAATATATATAAAAAGATAACTATCTTTTTATATATATTTAATTTCCCATCAAAATTTATGGAATCTATTTGTAGATAGGACCCTATCAAGGACTTTAAAAGTGTTTCTTCAACTTTTTCTCCATCCGCATTTATAATTTATACCCTTTTGGGTTAGTTTATGTTATTATTTTATGGTGTCAATTTTAGCATACTTTGTCATAAAATCCCCTTGGCCGCCTGCATTGAAAGGACTGAAGAAAATATAATAAAGGCTGACTTTCTCAAGAACTTAAAAGGCAAAACACTTTTTGAATCATGCCAGGAAGAGGCACAGAGAGAAAGCCTCTGATTAAATCCACTTTCAGCTGAAAATTTCTAAGCATGATATTAATGACCTTGAAGATTGTCCAGCAGAAATATCTTGTGGGTATGAATTTCTTCAAAGGTGGAAATACAGGTTAGAACTCTCCCGGGGCTCCTGTGATATCAAATAAAAAGCTTAATCAATTTGTAGAAGCAAAAAGGTGGACATGCTTTAGAGCACCAGCAATTGATACTCTGAAATCTACAATTATTGGGACTGAAAGTAACTAACTTGCAGTCTGATAAGATTTCTTTCCCGCCGGTGTCTCTCCTGCCTGAGCAGACATGAAAGGAAAACAAATTCCTGGCTCTGAGACCACAGGGCCTGGTGACTGGGTCGGAATGTTCATGCTGTAGAAATGTCACCTTATCAGGTTAAATCCTGATACACACTCGGGCACAGAGATACGCTCCATTATCACCCACTATTAACCCGGCAATGTGACCTCAGAGCTTCAGTTTAAGCCGAGTTTATCCTCCGATGTTGGGTAAGAAGTCTATGTACGCAAAGCTGGGCAGCAGGCACATGCCCATGCACCTGTCTGTATAAAATGCAAGTACCTCACCCTGGCCGGTGTGGCTCAATGGATAGAGCATCAGCTGCAGACCGAAGGGTCCTGGGTTTGATTCTGGTCAAGGGCATGTATTTCAGTTGCAGGCTCCTCCCTGGCACTGGGCCCTGGTTGGGGCTCATGCAGGAGGCAGCCAATCGATGTGTTTCTCTCACATCGATATTTCTCTCTGTCTTTTCCTCTCTCTTCCCCTCTCTCTCAAAAAAAAAAAAATCAATGGAAAAATATCCCCAGGTGAGGATTTAAAAAAATAGTAATCTACTAGTATATATATATATAAGCCTAAGCGACCAAATGACTAAACAACCAAACAACCAGTCAACAGGTTGCTATGATGCACACTGACCACCAGGGGACAGACTTTCAACGCACAGGATCGGGCTCCCTCTTGTCTGGATCGGGCCTGCGGGGATCGGGCCAAAACTAGCTACCCGACATCCCCTGAAGGGTCCCAGATTGTGAGAGGGCACAGGCCAGGCTGAGGGTCCCCACCCGTGCACGAATCCATGCACTGGGCCTCTACTAATAAAATAAAATGCAAGTATCTCTAGAAATGCTGGAAGTAACCAAGTATTTTCAAACAGAAAAAGGAAACTTCCCAGGTTACAGAAGAACCTACAGACACCTGTATAGTCCTCCTTTGGTCATAGCATTGAGGGTGCCACACCAGGCGCCTACCATGTCCGACACCTCCTCTCTCTACCAGGTAGGGAAGGAGGGCACTCGCTGGATTCTTCTCCTTGGGGGCCAATGATTAGGCTCAGAGGAATGCAGAAATCCGCTCCCGGTGAACAGGGGAGAGGAACAGATCAATGGTGCCTGAGGATCTGAAAGTTTAGAAAGTCCCTTGAGAATTGTCCCCTGTGTCTCGTGATGGCAAGCTAAGCTTTGTACCTCCCGGGGGAAGCTCCAAATTGTAAGACTAGATTGGAACTGATTTCAGAGTCCTTCATGAGTGTGGTGTCAGGTGGCTTTTTCTGTTGTTTCTTTTCTCCAAAGCAGTGTGAGCCCGCTCCGTCCAGGCAGCCTGGCTGACTTATCCCTGGCGGGAGTGTTGGGCAGTAGAATCCGCAGGCTGCCCTGCAGTGGACATAAGCAGTTCTTGTTATTTATCTGGGTCCAGAACACTCTCAAAAGGCCCCCGTGTGCCCCAAATGCTCCGTAGAATATGATGCCACGGGTGGCAATCCGTCCAGTGCGTGCTAACAAGACAAAGACATACACACGACTCACAGACACACACAGCCTTCTCTATAGAACGTGCCCTAATCGTGGCAGGGACAGCCGGTCCCCTTTGGCATTTCCTGCCCACACTCAGGGGAGGGCATGGACTGGGGCCCCCAAGGCTCTCTCCAACATGGAGAATGTCTAATGCCTCTCCCTACACCAGTGATGGCGAACCTATGACACACGTGTCAGAGGTGACACGCGAACTCATTTTTTTGGTTGATTTTTTTTTGTTAAATGGCATTTAAATATATAAAATAAATATAAAAAAATATAAGTCTTTGTTTTACTATGGTTGCAAATATCAAAAAATTTCTATATGTGACACAGCACCAGAGTTAAGTTAGGGTTTTTCAAAATGCTGACACGCCGAGCTCAAAAGGTTCGCCATCACTGCTCTACACTGACGAGAGCGTGCCTGTACGGAAAGCGGGTGCAGGCACTCCTCTTCTCGTCGGCTTCTTTTGATTGTGCTTCGCAGATACCGTGTTTCCTACAGATTGCAGGGTTGGGGCGACCCTGCATCGAGCACGTCTACGGGCGCCATTTTTCCCAAGGCACCTGCTGACTCCGTGTCTGTGTCACATGTTGGTCATTCTCGCAGTATTTCAGACGTGCTTGTTGTGGTGATCTGTGATCGGCGATCCTTGACGTGCCTATGTAATCGTTTGGAGGCGCCATGAACTGCACACATACAAGACGGTGAACTTAATTGATAAATGTCTTGTGGCTTCTGACTGTTCCACTGACAGGCCATTCTTCTCTCTCCCTCTCCTCGGGCTCCCTGTTCCCTGAGACACAACAGAACTGAACTTAGGCCAATTAACAGCCCCACCATGACTCTAAGGGTTCAAGTGAAAGGAAGAGTCAACTGATCAGCAACTTCATTGCTGTCTTGTTGTGAGAAACTGCCACCCCTCTGGCTGCAGCCGCCACACCCCCTCAGCGGGCAGCCCTCAGCCTCCAGGCAAGACCGCCCACCAGCAAGGAGTACTGCTCCTGAAGACTCAGATGACGTCAGCATTTTGTAGCAACGAAGTATTTGTTTTCATCCTCACCTGAGGATATGCGTGTTTTTATTGAATCTAGAGGAAGGGAGAGAGAAACATGGTTCTATTGCCTCCTGTAGCCACCCCGACCAGGACCAGGGATCAAACCCACAACCTGGGCATGCGCCCTGACCGGGAATTGAACCTGCAACCTTTTGGTGTACAGGACGATGCTCCAACCAACTGAGCCACTCAGCCAAGGCAGCAATGAAGTATTTTTAATTGCGGTGTTTACATTGGTTTGTAGATATAATGCTACAGCACACGTAATAGACTACAGCATAGTGTAAACACAGCTTTTACATGCAGCGGGAAGCAAACAACGGGTCTGACTCGATTTATTGCGATACTAACTCTATTGCCCTGGTCTGGAACTGAGCCCACATATCCCTGGGGTAAGGCTGCATGAAGAAAGGCAGCTGCGTGTATGTATGTGTGTGCATGCATGTGCATACACATGTGCATGTGTGTGTGTGTGCGTGCATGGGTATGTATTTGTCTTTCTGTCTTGTTTTTAATAAATGAAATAGCCCAGATCACCCTGGAAAATCCAGAGAACAGCCTATGATTTATTCATTGTTTTTATTTTCCCACATTTCAAAGCTAAATAATAAAGGGAGGAATGTGATGACAGGGGAGTTGACACACATGGAAAAAGTTTCAGACAATTCAGCACATGCCTCAGAGGAATCCCATGCGGAGCGGGCGGAGGGACACGCCTGGCCAAGGACCTCTTTGTGCTGTAGAAACTTTCTTCCCCTTAAACCTAAGTTGTACCGATCATGAACTCCCAGCAAGTACAATAACGACCCATAATCCACGTGGACCCTCTCTTGTGAAAATGTTAACTATCCCTGGCATCGAGGCAGGGAAAAAACTGCTTACGGAGCTACAACTGCGAATAATAAATCCATCTGATCCCCAGCTACACTAAATGCTGGCACTCAACAGAACATCAACTACAAAGTTCTCAGGGAAATTATATCGGCATCCAAACAGCCGTGCGTCTGATTTATAAAGTGTATCCCCTGCACCTCGTCCAAAGGAGAGTCACTCGGCGATGAACTTCAGCAGCTGAAGCATACATCAAAGTAATTATTTCAAGAAAAGGGAATCCACCGTGTGAAAAAAAAAAGGAAGGTAGAAAGGAAGCTATAAAACTTGGAGAGTTAATGTCTAAATAGTTTTAATATGATAATGAAACTAATTGCAAATGTAAAAAATTTCAGAGGTGGGAAAACGATGCAGTGTCATAACAATAATAGAAATAATCATCTGCATGAAAAAGTTCAATTATTTTCACAAAAACTGAGACGTGGGTAGAAAAAAGGAGGAAATGAAAGGCAGACTATTTTTCATAGGTTGGAGAGAAGTGTTGCTAGGCACTGCTAAGCAAAGAAATAAAATAACTGGGAATCGGTAAGAAATCCGTAAACGCTGTGCTAATTATGTCCCTGTATGAAAAACCCGGTACTCAAGAAGTCCACCCTTCCTCCAAGTTAGTCTACAGATTTAAGGTAATTCCAATAAAATTCCCAGCAGGGATATTTTTAAATGCTAAAATTATCATAAATTTTATTTGAAAAAAAATAATTATATTAAGGTTAAAAGGGGAGTGAGGGGACTTGCCTAAGCAAACACCAGTGCACATTTAAAACAGTGTTTTACTGCTCCAGGAGTAGACAGATACATAAAGCAGAATACACCATCGTGACACAGACCAAGAGTAGGATAGTGACATTTCAAGTCAAGAGGGAATAAGTGGTCTTGGAGGAAATGACTATCCATTTAGGAAAAAAGATAAATGAGATTCAGGCCTCAGATAAATTTCAAAGGGGGTTAAATTTATCATAAAATAGAAGAAAATACACTATGAAATATCTGTACCATATGAGAATGGGAGAAACCTATCTGAGGATGACACCAAAAGCAAAACTATTTAAAAAAAATTGGTCCATTTAACTGTATAAAAATGTTACACGGCCAGAGGTCAAAAAATAATATAAAAAATAATATAAAAAATAAAATGCTTGACTGGCAGCACCAACTGGCAGAATGAGTGCAATTTTAAAAATATGAATTGAGAAGATTTAGATGCTAAAGTATAAAAGTGGAGCTTTTACATAGTCATACAAGAAAGAATAAAAGCCTCGATGGAGACAGACAAAAGAACATTCACCAAGATGAATCACAAATTCCTAATAAACCCCTAATGGTCAAAGATGCAAATTTTAGTGCCATAAAACACCTCCACTGTGAAATATTAGACTAGAAAATAATCACAATAGCTAAAATGACGGATGGATGGATGGATGGATGGATGGATGGATGGATGGATGGACAAATGGATGGATGGATGGATGGATGGATGGATGGGATGGATGGATGGACAAATGGATAGATGGATGGATGGAGGGATGGATGGATGGATGGATGGATGGATGGATGGCCGGATGGCCTGATGGACAGACAGACAGGCAAACACTGATACTTCCTAGAGAGGATAGGGTGCAGGTAAAGAACATCCTTGTGCACTGCCATTGGCAGTTGAAATTGACTAGACCTTTCTGGAAGACATAAACAGCCATTTCACTTCTGGCAATTTCTCCCCCAGCCTATAACCACGTGTGCACATTGGGACTTGTAGCTGAAGCGACGTTCCTCAGAGGGACGTTTATAAGAAGAAAAAGGCACCTGATCAGAAAAAGCCTCGCTGATCCACAATCCAGGCGCCGCATGAACAACGGCCTTGAGAGAGAGCTTCGCACGGAGAGCCCTGGTGCCAGGAGTTCGGTGATACGTCTCCTTTTAGTAAAATTGAAAAGAGTATTGGCATAATAAACCGCAACGTGCGTTTATCTTGTTTCAGCGACACCGCATAGGTTCTCCTCAAAATGGTCCTAAGGGTGGGAAGCTCAACAATCCTTTAAACAGAACAGCTATGGAGGGGAAGGAGCCAGCACTGTGCCTGCATGTCTGAGAAGTGGGGTTCAGGGGGTCCCGCCTTTGGTGACTATCGCCTCCTTTTGCACTCGGCATTCTGAGCCCGTGGGTGAATGTGCACGGAGCAGGAAGGGTCCTGGGTGCTGAGGAAGCCCGGTGACCTACCCTCTCATCCTCAAGCGACACCTGGACCGCACGCAGCCGCGCTCCACGGCTCAGCATATGGCGAAGCCATTACGAAGACGTCGGACCAAGAAAAAGCGCAGTTTGTGAACGTGGCGGGGATGGGTCATGCTTGGCTGGCAGCGCCAACTGGCAGAATGAGTGCAATTTTAAAAATATGAAATACAAATTTTTATCAAAGGAGAAGTAAAACATTATAGCTTTGGGTTCATTAAGCCCGGCTCACATTCTGGGATTCCAAAAATAAAGCGGCGGCTATTTAAAATCGGAGCTGGCGCACACCGCTCCGATCCAGCCCTGGAGACGAGACGGGGAGCCCACGCAGGCTGCTCCCTCCCCTCCGCGTGCTCCATGGAGCGGACGCTCCTCCCTCTCCCCTCTCTCCCCAGAGGCCATGCAGGGTGCTTTTTTTTTGCCCCTCAGGACTGGGCCCTGCTCCCCTCGCCCAGCAAGGAGCCCCCAGATGTCCTTGAGCCCAGCATCGGTGACCTTCCCTCACAGCCCACACCGCCTGCTGGGCTCCGCTCTGGGCAAGGGTTGGTGTGCGTGGCAGGCGCACCTGGGCTGCAGGAGCGGGATGTGGCCTTGCCGGCCGGGTCTGCAGCGGACGCTGTCCCCTCTGAGCCTGACCACCCTGAGCAGCGAGGCCTGTGACTGCATCGCTCAGCGCACCTGCTGGAACCAGGATACAGAACCAGGAACGGGACCAGGATTGTCACCAGTGCCTTCCACCTGGAAGAGGAAGGTGGCGGCGCACAGAGGGCAGGGCTGTGTCCCTGAGGCCCAGCTCCCTGCTCCTTCCTGTGGTCTGAAGGGCCCGCCTCCCCTTGCTCCATTAGCGTCGCCCTTGCCGGCCTGCAGTGTCCCTCCTCCGCTTGCCCCTCTCCCCTCCCTGCCCTCCTCCGACACAGACCCTGGTCTCCAGGCTCAGGTGAGCTCCGGCTACTGTCCTGGCCTGGACTCCCCTTTACCACCCCAGCCCTGGGAGGGGCCCTTCTCCCACAACCTCCCCACACCCACCACCTCCAGATGCCCGACAGTCACCCTCTCAGCAGTCTTAAAGGTGCCTCCGCATCCACCCCTCTTCCTGTGAATTCCTAAAGGACAGTGAAGGCCATCCGAGGATTCACTTTTTAAAAAAAGATCTATTTTGCCTCAAATACACAGTGGTTAAATCCGGGAGCCAAATGAACAGTCTATTTATCCTACTCAACAACAGCATACTCATTATTTTTTATTGATCAATAGAATTCAGGTTTCCATGAGATAGAAAATTACATCACCAATAAAATCGAAACAGCGGCATTTAAAATTAGCCTTGTGAATAAGTGGAAACATGTGGCCAAATACTGCAAATTATTTTTATTATTCGGCTCTCCGCGGGGTGGGCCCTGGTGCCGGGGGGCGGGAGGGCGACAGGCCAGCCTCCCAATCCTCCCTCCGCACTCTTTGTTTGAAACCAGACAACTGGCTATTTTTATACCAAGTTTCTTTCCCTTTGTTTGGGGGGCAGGGGGCATAATTAAGTAAAATGAGCTGCGCCGGGTCAGGGCGAGCTTGGCGATACAGCGTTCAGTAGCAATAAAAGATTTCTCCGCGGAGCCCAGGCTCCCAGTCAGCCAGCCGACCTGTAATTCACACACTCTGGCTGGGAGACCGCCCCAGCAGCGTCCTTGTGAGCGATGGCATCTTAAAAGCGGGGCCCTGAAAACGGGGGAGCTGCTGCTAATAACGGCTCAGCATCGATTAATTGCTGTGAAATTTGCAAAATAAAAAGAACATTGGGAACAAAGCGATATAATATTTACCAGTGCTGAAAATTAGAAATAAATATTCAACATGCCCTTTCGGAGTCGTACAAGCAAGCAGTTTTGAATAATAAGGCAGGACAAAGTCCCGTACACGGGAAAAGCTAATGATTTCTGCGTTTTGCTGCCGGTGAGGAATTGAAGGGTGGCTGATTTGAATCTTCCTTCAATCTCCCATCAATAAAACACAGACAGGGCAGAGGGAACGCGGATCGGGGGGAGCTGCGCTTTTATAATTGCTTTTTACCCTCAGGCATTCGAAACCCGGAGGGTCAGGAGTCCTTGCGGGAAGGGGGGCAGCCGAGAGGCCCAGGCGAAACCCTGAGACGCAAATTAATTTGTTTGTGGGGCTCAGGT
Source organism: Myotis brandtii (assembly GCF_000412655.1). NCBI lineage: Eukaryota > Metazoa > Chordata > Mammalia > Chiroptera > Vespertilionidae > Myotis > Myotis brandtii. The sequence goes on along the minus strand of NW_005370862.1, from coordinate 1,207,594 downwards.
CTAATTTGGGGGAAGAGAACGCCGCGTGCACTTTAGCGCGTTATAACCTAATTAGAGAGGGATCCGTGTGAAATATTTATGCAAACGGTACCCGACCCGAGGATTTTAATCTCGTCGGAGAGATTGGCTGACTTGTGGGACCAAAAACAATTTCTAAAACAAGCTTCTGGACCAGGAATCCGAAAGGCAACTAATTTAAAAAAGGAAAGAAAAAAAAAGGTCTTGCTATATTTTAACTCACGTTGGTACCTATTCGTCATGTTCGTTAGGGAGACCGAACCACACGCCAGGTTTTCTGACTCTGTACTGAGTAAGTCCAGATTTCTTTATTCAAATAGACAGTAACCCCTCCCTCGGCCCCCACTTTACTCCATGATGGGAAATGGAGTGAGAATTTGCATGTCTTTGGATTGTGCAATCTGCCCGGATAAGCCTGCCGGGGCCGCGCCAGCCCCGAGCCCGGCACGGAGGCCGTTAATAAGCGTGTGTGTGGCAGGCCGAGCTGGAAGCGAGCCGCACGGCCAGGAGAAAGGAGCGGACAAAACCCTGTGTGGCCAACGCCAGGCCGTCTGGGGTCGCGCCCGCCCTCAGTGTATCACCCCTCGTACTGCATATGAATCTCACCCTGGGACCCCAGAGAACCCCGGGGCTGCCTTCCGGCTCACTTGCTTATCCACTAAAGCAGCGGTTCTCAACCTGTGGGTCGCGACCCCTTTGGCGGTCGAATGACCCTTTCACAGGGGTCGCCTAAGACCATCCTGCATACCAGATATTTACATGACGATTCATAACAGTAGCAACATTACAGTTATGAAGTAGCAACGAAAATAATTTTATGGTTGGGGGTCACCACAGCATGAGGAACTGTATTTAAAGGGCCAGAAGGTTGAGAACCGCTGCACTAAAGGAAGAATGAGGTACAGCTAAGTGACCAGGGCACACCACGAGCGCTCTCGGGCCCTGTTGTTACTGAGCCCGTCCTCCCAGGAGCAGCAGGTTGCTGGTCTAAACCAGGACTTCCTCCTCCAGTGTTGTATTTGCAGAGGGCATGCCCTGGCACCTTCATGGGCAAGATCCAGGCAGCGCAGGGCCCAGGCACCCCGCCGGGCCAGCTCCTACAACAGACCCCACGCTTTCCCCAGACGGGGTTCACCGATCCGAGGAGGACACAGACCACAGGAGGACACAGACTGTGTGTGTGTATGTGGACCGCGGGAGGGGCCGCTGGCTCTGAGGCTGGAGGGGAGTGGCTGCAGCCAGGAGGTGCCCCTGGCAGGAGAGGGTCTCACAGGCTCCAGCAGGTTCACAAACCAGCTCCTCAGAGCAGGGCCTCAGAGGCATCCTGGGCAGAACTTTTATTATTTACTAGAGGTCGGTCCACAAAAGTCATGCACTCGGGCGGGGGCGGGGGAGGTCCCTCAGCCCGGCCTGCACCCTCTCGCAGTCCCGGAGCCCTTGGGGGAGCCTTGTGGGGAGTGGGCCTAAGCCATCAATCAAACATCCTTAGCACTGCCATGGAGGCAGGAAAGGCTCCCGCCACTGCCGCTGCACTCGCCAGCCATGAGCCCGGCTTCTGGCTGAGTTGTGCTCCCCTGTGGGAACGCACTGACCACCAGCTCCTGCATTGAGCGTCTGCCCCCTGGTGGTCAGTGCGCATCATAGCGACCGGTCGTTCTGCCGTTTAGTCAATTTGCATATTAGCCTTTTATTATATAGGATGTTAATTGGGTCAAACATGTAGAACATGAAATGTGCTGCTTTAACCATTTTAAGCATGCAATTCATGGCATTAGTTACCTTCGCAATGTTGTGTAACGTCACCACTATCTCTTTCTGAAACTTTTCCACCGCCCCGAGCAGAAACTGTAACCATTAAAGCAAAGCTTCTATTCCTCTCCCCCTGCCACCCCAAGCCCTCAGCAGCCCCCAATGTGCTTTCTGTCTCTGCATCTGGGCACAGCCTTTTGATGCCTCAAGTTTCTTCTTCCAGAGTTTTCCTGACAAGGAGAGGGAGGGGAGGGGAGGGTAGAGCACATGGTTGAGGATGCCCAGGGTCCAGGCTTGGGACCGCTTCAGCCCCGAGCCCCGCGGGGAGGCCGCGGGAGGAAGGAGCTGCCCAGGGCCAGCACGGGGCAAAATATGGACAAAGGTTTCCGACCCCCAAAGCTGGGCTGGGAAGGACCTGGCTAAGGGTCTGAAGGGAGGAAGGAAGAGGCACCTCGGACACTTGCATCTCGCCAAGACGGCCAAAGTAGGAGGATTGGGGAGTGTGCCGTCCACGTACCCAGCTGCGCCATCAAGCGGCGGTCACCTGCAGGTGGGTTGCCCGGTCCGATAAGGTGCGGGGCGTCCCCAAGCTCCCCCCCGCCCCTGCCGGCCACCCAGCCCCTGGCTGGAGAGGGTGTTTCTGGCCATGGTCCCGTGGCTGAGTCTCCCAGTCGGCCTCATGGAGGGTCTTAGGAAGCTGGAAGCAAAGGAGGAACATTTCTCAATGAAGATGGATGACAGGGATTCATCTCCACTGAGCCCACAGCTAGAACAGGGGCAGGCCGGTGCCCAAGGCCGCCTGGGTCCCTGTCCCGCCCGCACCTGCGTGACCTGCCTGGGCTTTAGGACCACCTGACCCCGTCCCGCCCGCCGGGGAAGGGCCGCCATGTAATGAGGTGACATTTTCCAAGCGAAGAGGACGTCTCTGTCGGGCTCTGTCTCCTGCAGCCGGCGGTGTGGGAATGCGGCTGTAATGCGACTTGTTTTAGAACCACATCTGACCCGTTCCTGGGGTCCCCGGCGCCCCATAAAACGCCCGCCTCCCAAGGAAGAACTTAATGAAAGGCGGCCGTAAATCACCGTGTTTAACAGTTACATCTGTTTACTCGGCACCTGACTTAAAACTGTTGCTTGACCTTGCTTGACATGTGCCGGGGTCCGCTCGGCTGACTCAGGGAGGCCCGGACGCTGGCCAGGGGGGCCCACCCCCACTTCGGAAGACACCCCACACACACACTCCAGCCTGATTTGGGAGGTAAAATGGACCCTCCCAGCAAACCTCTCACCACATGTCACCTTCTTCCCCGAGGACAAAGGGAGGATGCCCAAGAGACCATGGCGGGATCGCTGCTGGATTTTCCCAACAGGGACCCCCAGCAGGACACTGAGAAAAAGCAGATATGAGCGAGCATCCTACGCTTTTCCTAGATGCTCTTTAAAAGGGAGAAGATCCCCTCAAGTGTTAATTCCCCTG
>NW_005370862.1:1194373-1204212 GCF_000412655.1 Myotis brandtii | reverse complement strand
GTGGCTGGCGAGCCGCAGTTTGCCGACCACAGCCCTGGACGGTCAGGGATACGGCGGAAGGCAAGGATGGAACATCAGGGCAGCGCAGTTAGCAGGTGACCTGGTCCATGGAGCCACCCTACCAGGAGGCGCCCATGGGCCCTTCAGGCCAGGCCATTTGGACCCGCTCCCTCGGTGTCCCCGCCAGCGGAGGGAGACCTGCCCGTCAGTATCAATACAGTCTCCTGGACAAAGTGTCCCTTGATGACGAAATGAAGACAAAATGACTCCCAGGCTCTGGGTCTGAAAGACGCTCTTTCTGTCCGTCGTTTCAGACATACCTTCCTCTGAACAGAAGGATCGCATTTGAGTCTTATTCTCAAGGGAAAACCCTAGAAGGGGGGTCACCAGCCCCGAGGCACTGCTGATGGAGGGGCAGGAGGAAAGAGGCTCCCGAGACCCGAGGGCACCCCCGCAGCCCCACCCTCTCAGGTCAAGGCGGACCCCTCGTGGTGCGTGTTCGTTCCTCATGACCACAATGCGCCTTTCGTTTAAAAAACCGCCCTTACGTCTCTGCCCATAGCCACCGTCCCACTGGTCACTAGGGTGGATGGTGCCGCTCAAGCGGTGCCACGGCCCAGCCCCCTGAGCTGGGGTTTTCTCATCTGAGACGCTGACGGCACCCCCCCCCCTCCAAAGTGGCCCACGTTCCACTCGGGGACTCACCCTCTGGGAGCAGAGGGGGAAACGGAATCGGAATTCAGAGAAGAGGCCCACGGCGGGGCGAGAAGTCCCTGGGGGAGCACGCAAACCAGGCGGCGCTGCCCCAGGACGGGAGCCTGTGCCGTCGCGAGGAAAAGGTTTTCAGGAAAAGTACTGCCACTTCCGCTCCCTGTTCAAATACAGAGCCCAGGACGGGATCGAAGATGCTTCTGTGGCTGTGTCCACTCGGGAGGACGTTGCCAACAGCACGTCTGTCTAAGGTTCTATTTTCAAAATGTAAACGTGCATCCAAATGACACCCACTGTTCATTAAAGAAAAGACACAGCCAGCTGCTGATTGGAGCCCCTATCGGGCCTGGCAAACTTCACAGGAGACCTGGGAGAAAACACACACACAGAGACACACACACATGCACACACACACACACACACACACAGACACGCACACACAGACACACATGCACAGACACACACACAGACACACACATGCACACACAGACACACATGCACAGACACACACACAGACACACACAGTCACACACAGACACAGACACATACACACATGCACAGACACACACACACAGACACACACACAGACACACGCACGCACACACAGACACACATGCACAGACACACACACACAGACACACACAGTCACACACAGACACAGACACATACGCACACACACAAAGACACACACAGAGACACACACACAGACACACACAGACACACTCGCGCGCGCGCACACACATGCACACACACAAGACCCTATGCATTGATCTGATCCGTGCAAGATAACATCCACTTAAAGCCGGTTTACAGCAACGTGAAAGTTTGCCTCTCTAGAAAAGGCACCAGTCGATGCTGCTATTAAAATTAGAATTGGGTGCAGGACATATAGATTAATACTCTGAAATTTAATCAGAACTGAACAGACGTGCCCAGAGGAGGGGTGTGTGTTTTCTGACTATGCAAACACGATGAGATTCGGGGGAAACAGGACCTTTTACAAAGTGATTATTACACCAGGGCCGTAGCGTTTCACTAACACGCATGCATGAGGTGACCCTGGAGATCAACAGTAAAACAACATCTTACAAGGGGCTCCAATCGCCAGGGAAGTTTCCGGGACCGCGTCGTCTAGCCCAACAGCTTCCCCTGCGCTGTGGTTTGGGGGACCTCTCCCCGCGGGGTCTCGGTTGGGAGCCCCTTCAGGATGAAATGCCATCCCGGTCCCCTCTCACGGGGCCCCTGCCCGGCAGAGGAGCTAATGAGCAAGCCCTTCACGCCCCCCTGGTCTGTGTGCCGAATCCCAGGAATCCCAGGCCCCCTCCGAGCCCGTGAAATGGAGGTAAATTAAACCGATTATGAAGCAGGCGGGAGCGAGGCCCCTGCTAGCGTGGAGTGGGCTCCCGGCCTCCGCGGCCGCCACCTCCTGCCCTCGCCCTCGCCACTCCACAGCGTGTCTGGAAACGGCCTTGCAGATGGCCCCGCCGCTCTTGCAGGAAATATTACTTAAACATGGAGAAGGATCACATTTCTCCTGTTAGGAATTACGAATCTGGATTTCATTTTCTCTCGCGCTTTTCCCCCCTCCAAACCCTGGGAAAAAAATGTGAGTGCCGTGTATGACGAGCAGGGAGCGCTGGGGAATGTGTTTAATGCACCCCCGGCCTGCTCGCTCTCCCACTCTTTCCATATATGTTTACACACATGCACACAGACGGTCTTCACACCGCGAGCATAAATCCCACGGACTCACAAGCGTGTCGTTCCGCGTGTAAGTAAACACTGTGCGGGAGGAGGCGGCGCGGTGGGACTTCGGAGTCTGCCTCTCCTCCTTCTCCTTCTTTTCCTTAATCGGCTGCAGCCCCAGAAAGCCAGCCAGCGCTCAGCTCCCTGGATGGCTCACCGAGGACCGCCCTCTCCCCGGCTGCTCTCTACGTGTTTTATGTAGATTCCTGAAGGCCACGGGGCCTCTATTGTTGCGAAAATGATTAGCATCGATAAACAATTAAAAGAGGAGCCAGGGGTCTGGGTCTGACTGAACGGTCTGGTTTTGGGGGCGTTTCCACGCTCCATGGCCTGGGAGGGGGAGACGGTGAGACAGCCCTTCGGCAGGGGCCGGCCCTGGTCGTGGTGACATGCCCACGTCCCCAGTTTCAGAAAACCTTTCCCCGAAGGGCAGTGCAGAGAGATGGATGGAGCTCCGTCCGACCTCAGGAACGTGCAGGAACCACGGGGACGGGACAGGAAGGCCGTGTGCCTGCCCTGTGGGGGGCGGGCCCTCTGCCGGTCCCCTCGGTCCCCTCGCCCGCCGCCCGCTGCAGGTGGGCTCCCAGGGACCAGCCCTGCGAGGTCGGGACGTTCCCCCAGCTGCCCTCAGAAATGTGTCGCCACCGTTTGCATTGTCCTATTTCGCGTGGGAACCCAGACACACACACACAAACCAACAGCTGCACTGGCCCCATCGTGCCACCCCTAAATGCTGCTCGGGTCTGCAGGCCCAGCTGGGACTGTGCTGGGGAGGGGCCAAGGTCAGGGTCGGGGTTTATTAGACTTGCAGCCGCCCTGACACTTCGAGGGCAGGGCTGCAGCCACAGTGCCCCCGCTGTGCCGTCTGTTGGGGCACATCACCTCCGGCTACGGGGTTTTTGCTCCGGTTCAAACGCTGGGACCAGGGCCCCAGGCAGCTACCCCGCCCTGAGGTCCTGGCTGCCTGAGTTCCGGCCCCTTCTCCTCGGACCCGGAGGCCGCTTCCCTGGCCACAGAGGAGCCTGCCAGGCCTCAGTCCCTGCGGCTGCCCGCTCCACCTCCCACACCTCCCAGCACAGACGCCACTGCAACCATCTGGAACCGCCTTCCTGTGTCTCCACCTCATTAATTCCCCTCTCATCTCAGCCTTCCTCGGAAAATGTCTCTTTTCTCCTCTGTCTCTCCTGCTCGCGGCCTAAAGTACCTGCCTGCCTTCTGAGTATTCAGTCCTGGTGGCCAGAGGGGTCCCAGAGCCCGAGGCGCGGGGCGCCCAGGACCGGGAGCTGGTCACTAGGCTGCCTGCCTTTCCCCTGCTCAGGGTGACTGCTCCCTCTGACCAAGGGCTTCCTCCTGCCGGGGACCGGGGTGGGGGGGGGGAGCGTGAGGGGGCCGAGCAGGCCAGGAGGAAGGGAGGGAGGAAGGCTCCAGCAGAGCCTGGCGGGGAGGGGGAACAGCTCAGGCCAGCAGCTGCAGGAAGGTGAGAGCCCCTCCCAGCCCCCACTCCCTGCCCTGTTAGGGTGACAGATGGCGATCCCAGTGACATTCTCGGAGAGAGCTCCCCGAGGGCGGAGACCACTCCCCGCCAGCCTGGCTCTCAGCTGAGATGCTGAGACAATAATCGGAAGGAGGAAAAGAGCAGCTCGACCTGGAGGCAAAGGAGTGGGGAGGGGACAGGCAGGGAACGGCAGTCACCAGGCCTGGGGAAGGGACAGGAAGGCAGGGACACCCCAACGGCAAAGAAGGAAGTGCCCGGGGTCCCGGCCTCTCCACCGTGTAGCTGCGCTGGGTGGTGATGCCCTCGCCATCCCAAAACCGCTGCCAGGACACCTCCCGGTGGAAGGGACAGGCACAGAGCAGCCTGCCCACCTCGGAGGGGTGCCAGTCCCCCAGAGGCAGTCCCCACAGGGTGAAGGGCCTCCTGGCGCTCCATGGGGGGGTGTTCAGGAAGCCAGATCCTCATGTTTGAAGCCATTAGCGGGGTCAAGGGCAAGGTCGCTGTGGGAGTGAAATATGCGGACTTTTCTAAAGAAATCTAAGAGGGCTGCAGTCCCCCCCCCCCACCCCCCCCCCCGCGCACTCGGCAGCACAAGGCCTTTGTTCACAGGCAAAGCGGCGGGTCTTGTGGTGTGAGGGCCGTCCGCACCCAATCGGGCCACCCGCTGATTGGAAAACCTCTAAGAAGCACGCGCGCCCATGATCGCCGCCAATGCGTTCACACAGACCTGTACATGCAGCGGGCACGTGCCAGACGCTGAGTGAGCGTCCACACAGCCTCGCATGGGTGCCCGGGGGACCAGAACGCCTGCCCGGAGCTGCGGCTGGAGTCACGTCGTGGCTTCCACTGTCGATGGCCCTCTTCCTGCGACAGGCGCGCAGCACTGTCCCTTCCTCCCTCTCCGCTCCCTTGAACTTCTCTCTGGAACTTACTTGTGTCTTTGTGTTGTTGTTTTTTTAATAAGTTCATGGCAGGGCCAGACCAGCTCTTCCCAGAGTCCTGTCTGCCCAGGAGGGGCCAGGGGTCCCCTCGGTGGCCCCTTGCAGCCTGCACTTCATGGGGACCCCTGCTTGACCAGGAACCCCCTTTCACGGGCTTATCTTGGGAAGAAGAGGCAGCAGGAGAGATGAGCAGAGAATGAGTGAGAACTCACCACCTTCCACTTTGACCCCTAGATTTTGCATGTCCTGCGGCCTCAGCGTTGCTTCTGGATCTTAATTGAAAGTCCAGGGAGGAGGCCGCCAGGCAGGACTAGCCCAGCCCTGTCAGAGGTCAGCAGTCAATGGGGGGAAACCTCTAGGAAAAGAGGCTCCGCTGAAACCTAAAGGGGTCCTGGGTGGCGACCTCTGCAGTAACCGCCCGGCCCCTGAGGTCACCGCACAGACCCGGGGTCAGCCCAGGGGCCCCTCACGGCGGCAGCGGAGTCCCTCCACCTTCAGGCAGATGCCCCAATGGTGAGCTGCTCCTGTCCTCGGTGCCGCGGAACGCGCTGCTTCCCCAAGCAGGGCAAAGACTGCACCAGGGCAGCCCGGTCCCACCAGAGCGTGATTCCCGCTCCCTCTGCCCAGAGGAGGCACCCGAGGCCCCAGCTCGTCCGGGCACTGCCCGTCACGCAGGTCTCTGATGACACAAAACCGCGACATTTACATAGAAATGCTCGGAGTCGGTTCTGGGTGGAGGTGGCCAGGAGCTGCGGTGGAGACAGAGAGAGAATGAGGGCAACATGGGACCCAGAGCCATTCAGGGGGAACGCTGTGCGTCCGGGGAAGGGCAGAGCCTGGTGCCAGGCTTCTGGGTGGTTCTTGGCAGTTTGTCCCACGGATCCAGTGCCCCAGCTCTGAGACCTTGTGTGTACATTTCCAACCGCGTGTCACCCCTGTGTCAGCAGGGTCCGTACGTGAGTTTCGTTACCCCGGCACCGTGGGCACAGCCCGGGTCCCCGTCTCCACCCCGGTTCCAGGTCCATGCACACGGCTCAGCGAACAGCCGGCTCCTTGGAGGTGCCGAGGGGCCTGGCGCGGTCTCCCCTGTAGGCCCAGCTCTGCCGTGGGCCGTGGGCACCTCTGCCCTTAGGAAGCTGCCTCTCCCATGGGGGCCACATGCATGCTCTCGGCGACACAAGCTTTTCTCGGCGGCTGCAGCGATGCTGGGTTCCGGGTCATTGGAGTCCAGAAGGTATGAAGCCGAGAGCTGGGAAGAAGGCATTCTGAGTGTGGGCCGTGGGTCATTAGCGGGTCCCTTGCAGGTGAGAGGTGCATGGGGTTCATCTGCACTTCTGGCTAATGGCACCCCTGTCAGCAGCTATTCAGAGGCAGTACTGGTGGGTGCTGGTGGGTGTGTGCCCGGGAAATGGGCCACGGAGGTCATTTCCAGGGAAAACTTAGTGGCCCCAGCCGAGGGCAGCAGCAGCTTCGGATGTGGGTGAGATGTTGTCTGAATTGTTCACATGAAGTGAAAAAAGGACTTAAACATAGATGGGCAGCGGCCTCTGTCCATTGTAGGACCTCCCTCAGGAAGGCCAGCACCTCGCGGGCAGCCCGACCGACAGCCCCCTCTCTGCTAGGGCTTCCTGGGAAAAGTCCACGACACGAGATAATTTATCGGAAAGAATGCAAACTCTGTTATTCACCGAAGAGTGTTTGTCTTTGGAAAGAAAGAAAAAAAAAAATCTATTTCGGTTTCCTCATTTCCCAAGCTCCCGAGTTCTTTTAAATACAAAAAAAAAAAAAAAAAAATGCTAATCTGCCTCATTAATAATAATAGGATGCAATTGCAGAATATTCTCTAATAACGATCATTAGCTCCTCGGTGGTTTTTGTCACCGATATTAACGCGGGATTGGGATCAGCAGGGTTTTCCATGTTTAAATAAACCAAACAAATTTGGAGATGAACATTGTTTTTAAGTCGGGCGTGAGCGTCTTCGACATCGCAGGGGCGGGGAGGGGCGGGCGGCAGAGCCAGGCCGGGCCTTTGTGGGGTCTGTCTTTGTGGCTGCACACGCTCCTGGCACGGGCTCTGGCAGGCCCGCCGGCTGCCTGGTGCCGTGCCTGCACGGGGGACAGCGCCGTGACACAGCCCTGGACACTTCACAAAAGGGACACTGTCCCCCGCTCCTCCCTGACAGCCTGCCTCCTCTGTGCTCCCAAGTATTTGTGTCTCTCAGCGGAGGCCGCCGCTCCTGGCTTCCTGTGGAAGAATGCGGCCGGCCCGGCCCCTCCCGCGCTCAGCTGGGACTTCGCTAAGGAGCTCGCTTTCCTGGGCAAACACAGCTTCACCTGCCCTCCAAATCCCTCCCTCTCCTCCTTCCCTCGCTGAGCTATGTTAATCAGGTGGGGGACACAAGGTAACATGGAAGTAATTCAGCCAATTAGGCCCTGAATTGTTTGCATCCAACAGCATTTTGTATTTCTGCAAATGTGTGAAATGCAAAGTGTGCCCTCCAGCAAAAACGACAGCCGCCCGCGTGCACTGGCGTAGTCAACAGATCCTGGGAGCGGGCGGCTAATAGCGGGGCTCGCATATGCTGGGGAAGGCTGGCCTTCCTTCGGCTGCCTCTGTGCGGGAGGCAGGGCTGGGGGTCTTGGTGGCAGATGGGCCAGGGTACCAGGGATTGGCTAATCCCAGATCTGCATTCTCCTCTCCACGTAGCAACTGGGGAAAGATGGGGCCAGCTGTCAAATGGAAGACTTTCATGGTCCCTTGCACACAACAGCTGCACACGCCCTGCCTGCTTGGTTCTAAATTATTAAACATCTTTTTAGTTTGTTCCAGCTGCAGGCATCCGGGTGTTTATGCAGCCTTTGTGCGTGTTACATATCACTCCTTCTCCCCTCCTCTCATCAAAATGCTGTTTGTAAAAGTCATTATCCCATCTGTGCCCCGGTTTGGCCAAACAGCCGAAGACAAATCCGATGCCATTCCCCTTCCAGGACAATTTGGGAGTTGAAGATGACGGCTGTGACTGGCGGCTTCGGGGGGTGCCGCTCGCTCTCAGCCACCTGTAAGCGGCGGCAGCGGCGGCATCTCGGCCGCTTAAGGGGGCCGCGGCGCCGTGGGGTCTCTGGGAGGAAGGTTCCAGCGCCGGGTATTATGGCTTCCAAGAAAACACACACGGAGGAAACACAGCGTCGCGGGGGGAAGACACCCCGTGGCTCCCGGCAGCCGCTGTCCCTGGACGCTTCGGCCACAAGAAAACCACTTCTCTGTTCCGTCCACATGAATATTCACAAGCAGCTACAAAGCGCTGCTGTGTCAGCGGCCGGCTTTGGCCCAGACGCGGTGGACGGTCCCCTGGATGGGCCGGACCCGTCTGGGAAGCCATAATGTGGTGCCCACGCCCCCGGCAGGACAGAGCCTGACCTGATGTGCTCATTACATTCCTGAGCCCCAAACTGCTCTGCCGGGAGGGGGGGCAGCCAGGTCTCCGCTCAAAATGAAAGTCACCGGCAACGGTTGCTTTGTTTGTCGCCAACATCGACTCTGGCATCCAAAGCCCACCGTGCTCTCGGGGTGCGGGGCCGGCGGCTGGGGACGCCTTGGCTGCTCGTCCTGCTCCTTCCGAGCCTGGGAGCCCAGACCAGGGACAATGGTGTGAAGGGCCCTGGCCCTGGGCCGAGGGGCAGCTCCGTCCAGGGCGTGCGGTGCCCTCACCCCCTGCAGGGCCCCTCCCCGGCACTGCCAGGTTGCCGGTAGTTTATTTCTAATGTGACACCACTGGCCGTGGTAGGTTTCATGAGGGCATCCGGCTACTGAATTTCCCAGAGGCTCTCAGTGACCGCCCGACCCTCCCCCTGCGGGGTCCTGGGCTCACCCCGGAAAGTGCCAGGCGTAGCTTTCCTCTTCCGGCCCTTAGGTGGCCTCCTGGAGCCAAGTGGCCATCAGACACACCTCCAACTGGGGAGCAGAGAGATCCGCCAGACGCTGGAACCCTCCCAAGCCCAGGCAGCGCAGCCACTAACAAGGTGCCAGGGATGCTGCAGACCGGCCGGAGCCAAGCAGCCCTGTCTGCTCAGAGCGGGGGAGGCTCAGGGACCAGGGCTGCACCCGCAAAGCTGGGGAGGGGGGTGGGTGTGGAGACGAAGGACCATGGAACCACCAGCAACACAGTATCGACAAGACAGCAAAGGGGGGGGGGTTTCAGGACGTCCAAGAGACCCCTGCAATGCCAGCCCCCCACCCCTCTCTCCAGGACGTCCCGCAGGGCCAAGGCCGATCAGAAGGCACATGCTCATGGGATCTGGCCAAACCGCCCTTCCCGGAGGGAGAGGAACCGCTCAAGCACGGCCACCTTTGAGGTCTGAAGTTCTGATTCTTTTATCTTAAATGGCAAGTGGGCCCTTATGCAGGCGGCCGGGCTGGGCCCGCAGAAGCGAGCCACCCTCACCTGTGACCATGAAACACCACTTAGGGGGCGCAGGGTGCCTGGGAAGGTCTCAGTGAGTCCTGGGCGCTTACCGGACTCCTCGTACTTTGCCTGCAGCTGGTGAGCATCCCCAAGGGCGATGAGGAGCCAGAATTCCCAGGGAATGTGAGTTCCAGCTCCGGCTCATTGTGGGGACAGGGATTTCTCTCCTTTATGAGGTGCGTAATGAGGCAGCCAAGGCCCCGCCGGGGCGGGCTCCGTGGGCAGGACGGGTGGAGAGGAGAGGGGTGCCCGTCCCCGGGGCTGGGGACACGGGAAGAGCAGGCTTCGTACTAGACAAGCGAGTCTTTTGTTTGACTTCATTTTTAATTAGCCTCCTTTTTAATGACCTAAGTTAATAAGTGTCAGAAGGTGCAGAACACAGCATGGTTTTATTTTTAAAGTAGGAATTCGCCTTTAATCTCTGAGGCGCTGGGTGAGCCTCGGCTGCAGAGGCAGCGGCTCGCTGGCTGGGGGCCACGTC
>NW_005370862.1:1185910-1194094 GCF_000412655.1 Myotis brandtii | reverse complement strand
CCCGCATCCAGTCAGTGCAGCGCAAGCTCCCACTGGGCGCACCTCCTTCGGGCTCACTCTGTGCTCCTCCGACGGCCCGGAGGAGTGCACTGGGGCCACGGTCCTTGAAGCTGCCGCATTGGAAGGGGTGGCAGGGGCTTTGCCCCAGCAGCCGGGGAAGACGGCTCACTCGGCGGTGCCAGGCGATGGCAGGTCTGACCGGAGCTGGCATCGAGCTTACTTCTCCTCCTCCGGCCACGCCGTTGCCTCGTGGCTCATCCCCCGTCCTGGGTCCCTTTGTGTCCTCCATGGGCCTCAAGGCACAGGGGACCCAGAGCCACAAAGGGGAGAAGGACCGAGAGGAGAGGTGATTGCAGGCTCTACAACTCTCCTAGGGGAACTAGGGGGGCAGATGTGTGTGCGTGTGTGCGAGTGTGCGTGTGTGCGTGTGTGCGTGTGTGCGTGTGTGTGTGTGTGTGTGTGTGTGCACACACGTGCATACGCTCAGCCCTGGTGTCCGGTGAGGCCCTAAGATGCCCCCACTTTGCATACGTATGAACCCCACTCCGTGAGGCTTCTGCACAGAAGACCACCGCCTGGGTAGGAACCCTCTCTGGTGAGCGTCACTGGGATTCTCCTTGAGTTTCTGGAACTCCGAGCCACAGGCGGGAGAGGCACTGCTGGGAGGCCACCCAGGCGCCTCGCCACGGGGGCAGCAGTATGAAGGCTGTTGCGTGTGTGCGTGTGTGCGTGTGTGTGTGTGTGTGTGCACTCACATACGCTCAGCCCTGGTGTCCGGTGAGGCCCTAAGACGCCCCCACTTTGCATACATATGAACCCCACTCTGTGAGGCTTCTGCCTCAGAAGACCACCGCCCGGGTAGGAACCCTCTCTGGTGAGCGTCACCGGGATTCTCCTTGCGTTTCTGGAACTCTGAGCCACAGGCAGGAGAGGCACTGCTGGGAGGCCGCCCAGGCAGTATGAAGGCTGCGGCATTGTCTCTGTGGCCTGATAATACCCCCAAAGGCCAGTGCGCCATTGGCTGATGACTAAGCAGTGGGGGTCGGGGGTGAGGCGCTGACGGATGTGCACCCCGGAGCCACCTGACGCAGGCGGGAGCATCCATCGCACACGCCCACCTTCAGTGCCACGTCCTCTCCTGCCGCCCTGCAGTCCTGTGAACGCCAAACGCCGGACAGGAGTCTACACTGACAGTGACTCTATCCTCAAGGGCGTTTGAGTGGAAGCCTCAAGGTCACCAAGGCCAAGGTATCCGGGGGCTGGACAGAGTGGGCGAGCTGACTCCAGAGGCCACTTGTAACGGGACAGAGAAGTGGGGCTCCACATGGCTGCAAAGACCCCTGGCCACTCCCAGTCACTAGGACATGTTGACTCCCTTCTGCTTCTCAGTGAGAAAGTCGAGATAGGCAGACATTCTGAATGGTCCACAGGAATCCACACTGATAGGTTTCAGGGGCAGGTGTGTTAAAATGCATTTCTAAATATATATATACAGGTCTGTGGTTTAGCTTTGCTTGTGCAGGTAATTTCCATAAACATTAATATTCCTGACTTCACTGGAACTAAATAATTAAGGAAGAAAGTATATTAGGATAATAAAATTATCAACAGAGTTTTGACAAGCAGTCTTGTGCTTGTAAATGGAATTTATTTAGGTGCCACTCAAAACATTGTAATTAAGAGGTACAGAAGGCGTTACCAGATGGTTCCTGCTTGGTATCTATTTCCTTTAGAGAATGAGGGGATTAGAGTGAGCGCTAACTAGCCCCCGAAATACCCCATCACCCCAAGCTGCTGAGACAGCACCCCTACATGACATCTCTGTGCTAATATGGCCATAGTATGAAACTGTGTGCTAAACACGTGTGTAATATACACTTAAGCAATCACTAGCGAAAAATACCCAAAAGAATAGAGAGATAATGATTGTGAAAATAACAGGGTTTAGAACTAGAACTGAAGAAATAAGTTAATAAAAGTAGATTCTAATACAATGGTTGCTAAATTCTTCCACGATCCAGAGCATCGCTGGGCCGTGCACCTTAGGGAAGCAGGTGGCATGAGGCTGGTCATGACACTGCACGTGGTGTCTTTATTGGCAACAACTAGCTTATTGTCCTGGGGTCACTGTCACAAACATGGTGCACAATGCGAGGGGTAGACCCTGAGAGGCAGAAGCTGTGAGAGCCAGCGGAATCTAAACTCCTCCTTGAACCTCCGAGACATAGGGTGAGTGGCCAAGGTCACAGGGAGTTGGGTGTATATTGGTTTGCTCCATCCAGCTGCCTTAACCAAGTTCCACAGACTGGACTGGGCGGCTTAAACAGAAGACATTGTGTCCTCACAGTTCTGGAGACCAGAAGTCTGAGACCGAGGTGTGGGCAGGCCTGGGACCCGCTGTGGCCTCTCTCCTTGGCTTGTAGATGGTCACCTTTGCCTGTGTCCTCACCTGGTCGTCCCTCTGCACCTGCCTGTGTCCTCATCTCCTCTTCTTACAAGGACACCAGCCACAATGACAGGCTCACCTCACAGCCTCATTAATTGCCTCGCTCAAGACCCTGTCTCCAATGCAGTCACATTCTGAGCTGGAGGTTAGGAGGACACCATGTAACCCACAAAGGTGGCAACCCTAGGCTCTCAGGGCCACCCCACCTTTTGCTTTGTCCCCCATATCCTGTGCTTTGAAGGAGACCCCCCACAAAGATCTGTGTCAAAAATCAGCAGTTATTATCTGGGCAGGCAAGTCTTTCATATCTACAATAATAAAAGCGTAATATGCTAATTAGACCGGACAACCTTCTGGATGAAGCCAGGGCTGAGAGGGCCAAGCCCCTTGCACAAATTTCATGCATCGGGCCTCTAGTGTATCTATATATCGGGAATCCACACTGATAGGTTTCAGGGGCAGGTGTGTTAAAATGCATTTCTAAATATATATATACAGGTCTGTGGTTTAGCTTTGCTTGTGCAGGTAATTTCCATAAACATTAATATTCCTGACTTCACTGGAACTAAATAATTAAGGAAGAAAGTATATTAGGATAATAAAATTATCAACAGAGTTTTGACAAGCAGTCTTGTGCTTGTAAATGGAATTTATTTAGGTGCCACTCAAAACATTGTAATTAAGAGGTACAGAAGGCGTTACCAGATGGTTCCTGCTTGGTATCTATTTCCTTTAGAGAATGAGGGGATTAGAGTGAGCGCTAACTAGCCCCCGAAATACCCCATCACCCCAAGCTGCTGAGACAGCACCCCTACATGACATCTCTGTGCTAATATGGCCATAGTATGAAACTGTGTGCTAAACACGTGTGTAATATACACTTAAGCAATCACTAGCGAAAAATACCCAAAAGAATAGAGAGATAATGATTGTGAAAATAACAGGGTTTAGAACTAGAACTGAAGAAATAAGTTAATAAAAGTAGATTCTAATACAATGGTTGCTAAATTCTTCCACGATCCAGAGCATCGCTGGGCCGTGCACCTTAGGGAAGCAGGTGGCATGAGGCTGGCCATGACACCGCACGTGGTGTCTTTATTGGCAACAACTAGCTTATTGTCCTGGGGTCACTGTCACAAACATGGTGCACAATGCGAGGGGTAGACCCTGAGAGGCAGAAGCTGTGAGAGCCAGCGGAATCTAAACTCCTCCTTGAACCTCCGAGACATAGGGTGAGTGGCCAAGGTCACAGGGAGTTGGGTGTATATTGGTTTGCTCCATCCAGCTGCCTTAACCAAGTTCCACAGACTGGACTGGGCGGCTTAAACAGAAGACATTGTGTCCTCACAGTTCTGGAGACCAGAAGTCTGAGACCGAGGTGTGGGCAGGCCTGGGACCCGCTGTGGCCTCTCTCCTTGGCTTGTAGATGGTCACCTTTGCCTGTGTCCTCACCTGGTCGTCCCTCTGCACCTGCCTGTGTCCTCATCTCCTCTTCTTACAAGGACACCAGCCACAATGACAGGCTCACCTCACAGCCTCATTAATTGCCTCGCTCAAGACCCTGTCTCCAATGCAGTCACATTCTGAGCTGGAGGTTAGGAGGACACCATGTAACCCACAAAGGTGGCAACCCTAGGCTCTCAGGGCCACCCCACCTTTTGCTTTGTCCCCCATATCCTGTGCTTTGAAGGAGACCCCCCACAAAGATCTGTGTCAAAAATCAGCAGTTATTATCTGGGCAGGCAAGTCTTTCATATCTACAATAATAAAAGCGTAATATGCTAATTAGACCGGACAACCTTCTGGATGAAGCCAGGGCTGAGAGGGCCAAGCCCCTTGCACAAATTTCATGCATCGGGCCTCTAGTGTATCTATATATCGATATCGATAGATATAGATATAGATATAGATATAGATATAGATATAGATATAGATATAGATATAGATATAGATATAGATATAGATATAGATATAGATATAGATATAGATATAGATATAGATATAGATATAGATATAGATATAGATATAGATATAGATATAGATATAGATATAGATATAGATATAGATATAGATATAGATATAGATATAGATATAGATATAGATATAGATATAGATATAGATATAGATATAGATATAGATATAGATATAGATATAGATATAGATATAGATATAGATATAGATATAGATATAGATATAGATATAGATATAGATATAGATATAGATATAGATATAGATATAGATATAGATATAGATATAGATATAGATATAGATATAGATATAGATATAGATATAGATATAGATATAGATATAGATATAGATATAGATATAGATATAGATATAGATATAGATATAGATATAGATATAGATATAGATATAGATATAGATATAGATATAGATATAGATATAGATATAGATATAGATATAGATATAGATATAGATATAGATATAGATATAGATATAGATATAGATATAGATATAGATATTGATTTCAGAGAGAAAGGGAGAGAGAGAGAAACATCAATGATGAGAGAGAATCATCGATTAGCTGCTTCCTGCACTCCCCACACGAGGCTCAAGCAGGCAAGTCTTTATAAGCACACGTGCTCGGCAGGACAGAGCCCAAGTGGCCACTCATGATTCTATCAACTCCCTCCTCATGGTGGTGGGTTTGGGGGTGTGTGTGTGGGGGGGGAGGATTGGAGACTGTGGTGCGGGTGGGAGTTTAGAGCTCCTGATGGGAGGGACCAGCCCCGTGGTCAGCAGCTGGAGTACAGCCTGCTGACTCCCGGAGCAGCAGGTAGAAGGGCCCGGAGCGGGGAAATAACACCCAGGTGAGGTGAGAGGGAGGAGGAGGCAACCGGTGCCAACCAGGGGCCAGTCCAGGAGGGAATCCAGGTCGGGCAGCTGCCTAGCAGGGGGAAGAGGTCACCTGCAATGGAGAGGATCGAGCAAATAGGAATCTAAATCAAGAATCGTGGGGGCTGGGTTTTCTCTGTCTAAAGGGGAAACGCTGTTATAGAAAGGGGGAACCTAGACTGAAACTGGACTGGAACTGACGGTATTGGTGTGAAGACTCCGTTTCCAGAGAGATATATAAATAGATACACAGGTAATGTGTGTCCCTGCGGGTTCCTACCTGCGTGTTTTCTAGTCTGTCCCCCGAGAGGGCTGACGCAGCATGGCCCCCGTGACCGTGAGCACACCTGGTGCCCGAGCGTGGTGTCTACATACCATTCCTGCTCAAAGGAACCCGGGCTTCTTGAAGACATGGCTGATTCCAGGGCTGGGCCGGGGAAGGAACAAGGTGATCCTCAAGCATCCTCGGTGTCAGAAAACAGAGAAGCACTTGCAATGGAGAGGGCACGTCTACAGGTCCAAGGAATCCCTTCAGGGTGCCTGTGGCCAAAACCTCAGACAACTGGAGCAGCAAAATAAATAAGTCGTAATAGGAACACATTGAAATTCTTGGAATGAAATAGGAGTCGATGAACCCACACTGTCATAAATAAACAAGCAAGCAAAGAAATAGGGAGGAAGAAAAAATGTTTTCTTGCAGTTGAATGCCAACTGGTAAACGTAGAAGGAACGACGCAGGTAGGAAATCAGCATCTGGAAAACACACTAATAACCCGCATCGGCAAGAAGCACGCGTGGATGCCAAGTCAGTAAAAACAGGCTAAGCAACTGCTGTTCTGCAGTCTCGAATGCCTGCTCTCAGATGACCTGTCCGAGATAACGGGGTGGGCGTGAGTTTGCAGAGGCGAGACCTCGGGACGCCACCTCAAAGTGACACAAAGCGAACCCCAGGACAAGTGACACACATTGACGTGTGCACCGTGGTGACAAGAACACAGCACTTCCGGGCTGCTCAGGCACACGGCTCGTCATGAGAAAGCACACATTGAAGGACACTGCCGAGTGACAGCAAGGTCATGAAGGTCAAAGGTGAAGGGGCTGTTCAAGATTGAAGGAGCCTAGACGGGCATGACCCCAGGATGCGGTGTGGCCTGGCCCAGACCATTGGCCCTAAAGGACCTCATTCAAGGAGAAAGTTGGATGGGAGGAGAGGGCACCAGGGAGTTCTTGGTGCTGGGGTGCCATCTTTCTGGGTTAGAAATTTGTTTTAAAATAAAAAGTTAAAACACACACACACACACACACACACACACACACAGAGCAAAGTGAAGTTCTTTGCCATCTACATGGTGAAAATAAACCATTAGCTAACCTCTCAAAAAGGTGTGGCTGCGAAAAGAAACATTCCTACCACCAGGACCCAGAGGGCAAGGAAAAATAAACATTTCAGTTACAAGAGGATATGAGGTCATATTCTTACAAGGCGCGCAAGTGTGTGTGTGCGTGTGTGTGTGTGTGTGTGTGTATCCTTTTTCAAAAGCATGTTGGCAGCATATAGCTGTACATTTTTTTTTCCTTTGACCTAACAACTTCATTTCTGGGAATCTGTCCTATGGAAATAATCGGAAACTCAGAAAAAAGTTTATGTCCAAATTTATTCATTGCAGTTATTTATAAAAGCAAGAGTTTTGAATCAGCCTAACTGTTTAACCATAGGGGAATGGATTCATAAATTTTGAATATCTACTCAGTGGAGTGATATGAAGCCACCAAAAGCAATGTTTACAAGGAGTTAATGGTGTGGGAAAAGTCTAATATTTGTTAGAAAGGAAAAGAAACATAACCTTTGACAGAAAACAACTGAATTCCTACTGTACGTTTTAAAATTGCATTTTTAAATCTACCCTTTGAAGACTACGGAAAAATGAGGTGCTCATCTGTGAGTGAGAACATTAGTGATCTTGTTCCTACAAAACGTTGTGGTGAGAGCCTGAGCTTCGCCCATGCGATAAGGAGACAGACATCGCTCCTCATCAGATATTTTACCTTTACTCTCATGGTTAAATGGGTGCTTAAACTATGACCCACTGATTGACTATGTAGCAGGTAAAACAGCAGCCTGTGTGTGCCATTTCCTAGTGGAAACAGGTCAGAACCTGGAGACTGCCAGCGAGCTCACAGCCGTGGGTATTGGTGAGGAAGCGACTGGATGTCCCATGTTCAGCAACACTCCCGAGGAAACTGTGTATCAGCTAGTCCCCTCATGGCTCCACCATCGTCACAGGGGACAAGCTCGCACCAGCACAGGGCTGTCTGTACCATACATCGCATCCTGCGTATCTGATCGTCAGTTCCGTCGCTCATTCTTAAAGAGAAAGCATGACTTGGGGCGGGGGTGTGGGGGTGATAGGGAGACTCTGTGAGGAGACCACGCTGGGGGAAATCTATGCTGATGGGTTGCCGGGCCTTGGCGGAGTCCCAGGGCAGCACCAGGCCAAGCTCCACGTCCAGGCAATTTTTGAAAACCTTCCAATCTCCTTTAAGGTTAATTTATTAATGTATTATCTCTCTGGTCACCTTGCTTTAAGTACAAGAAATTTACAAAATGATTCCTCTTTCCACACATTTACAAGATGATTCTTAGAGTTCCCTGCTAGCGCATGCTAAAGGTCTTAAATGGCCCAGATGCTTAGGCCAAAATGTGATCCCAGAATTCACCAGTGCGCTCCCATCTGGCTCCTGACTCTGCCTCTTACAGAGCCGGGACCTTTGGCGTCCGTTCTGAGCATGCAGGTCGATTCTCGTTGCCTCAGCCCCCGGTGTTCACAGAAGCACATTAATCTACCTTCCGCGTCTGGCAGCACCTCTGTGCCCTGTTTCCG
>NW_005370862.1:1183809-1185813 GCF_000412655.1 Myotis brandtii | reverse complement strand
GTTCCCCCCAGCCCACCTTCTTCTTCGCCAGCCCCTCCATGGCGCATGCCTAAAGTGTGGACCATTTTTGGAAACAGTTCCCTGTCACTATTTAAGTCCCAGCAAATTCCAATTTGTTGTCCTCATTCCATCAAATTGTATCCAGTCCAAGCGCGTCAGCGGGGTGTCAGCGCTTTCTTCTCCCTGCACTCGACATAATTTACCCACCACTGTACTTGAGACCAATTATTCACAGACTCACCCCTCCCCACCAGGAAGGCAGCCATCCGGGGACACCCAGGGGCCTCCCCTGCAAGTCTTTGCAAAGAGTGTCCAGGGACCCAGCAGGGGGACCACAGGCCAGGGCGTGCCTTTTCACACGGAACGCTCTGGCTCGCCCTCCCTGGGTTTTGTGGGTCTAGGGGCGCATCCCAAGGGGGGACGGGGTGTGAGGCTGTAGCAGCCGGGAAGCGGAGCCCGGGAAGAACAAACCCCTTTGAGTGGTCTGAGTGCAGGGCCCTTTCCCCGAAACTGGCCAAGTGTACGGTGCCCACCCCTGCCAGGGTCCCTCCACGCTGCAAAGAGCTCCTCCCACAATCTGTATGTTGACAATCACATCAGCCCCGGGCCACCCCCATGGGCACCTCCGTGTGTGTGTGTGTGTGTGTATCCTTTTTCAAAAGCATGTTGGCAGCATATAGCTGTACATTTTTTTTTCCTTTGACCTAACAACTTCATTTCTGGGAATCTGTCCTATGGAAATAATCGGAAACTCAGAAAAAAGTTTATGTCCAAATTTATTCATTGCAGTTATTTATAAAAGCAAGAGTTTTGAATCAGCCTAACTGTTTAACCATAGGGGAATGGATTCATAAATTTTGAATATCTACTCAGTGGAGTGATATGAAGCCACCAAAAGCAATGTTTACAAGGAGTTAATGGTGTGGGAAAAGTCTAATATTTGTTAGAAAGGAAAAGAAACATAACCTTTGACAGAAAACAACTGAATTCCTACTGTACGTTTTAAAATTGCATTTTTAAATCTACCCTTTGAAGGCTACGGAAAAATGAGGTGCTCATCTGTGAGTGAGAACATTAGTGATCTTGTTCCTACAAAACGTTGTGGTGAGAGCCTGAGCTTCGCCCATGCGATAAGGAGACAGACATCGCTCCTCATCAGATATTTTACCTTTACTCTCATGGCTAAGTGGGTGCTTAAACTATGACCCACTGATTGACTAAGCAGCAGGTAAAACAGCAGCCTGTGTGTGCCATTTCCTAGTGGAAACAGGTCAGAACCCGGAGACTGCCAGCGAGCTCACAGCCGTGGGTATTGGTGAGGAAGCGACTGGATGTCCCATGTTCAGCAACACTCCCGAGGAAACTGTGTATCAGCTAGTCCCCTCATGGCTCCACCATCGTCACAGGGGACAAGCTCGCACCAGCTCAGGGCTGTCTGTACCATACATCGCATCCTGCGTATCTGATCGTCAGTTCCGTCGCTCATTCTTAAAGAGAAAGCATGACTTGGGGCGGGGGTGTGGGGGTGATAGGGAGACTCTGTGAGGAGACCACGCTGGGGGAAATCTATGCTGATGGGTTGCCGGGCCTTGGCGGAGTCCCAGGGCAGCACCAGGCCAAGCTCCACGTCCAGGCAATTTTTGAAAACCTTCCAATCTCCTTTAAGGTTAATTTATTAATGTATTATCTCTCTGGTCACCTCGCTTTAAGTACAAGAAATTTACAAAATGATTCCTCTTTCCACACATTTACAAGATGATTCTTAGAGTTCCCTGCTAGCGCATGCTAAAGGTCTTAAATGGCCCAGATGCTTAGGCCAAAATGTGATCCCAGAATTCACCAGTGCGCTCCCATCTGGCTCCTGACTCTGCCTCTTACAGAGCCGGGACCTTTGGCGTCCGTTCTGAGCACGCAGGTCGATTCTCGTTGCCTCAGCCCCCGGTGTTCACAGAAGCACATTAATCTACCTTCCGCGTCTGGCAGCACCTCTGTGCCCTGTTTCCG
>NW_005370862.1:1182018-1183218 GCF_000412655.1 Myotis brandtii | reverse complement strand
AGTGGTCTGAGTGCAGGGCCCTTTCCCCGAAACTGGCCAAGTGTACGGTGCCCACCCCTGCCAGGGTCCCTCCACGCTGCAAAGAGCTCCTCCCACAATCTGTATGTTGACAATCACATCAGCCCCGGGCCACCCCCATGGGCACCTCCCATTTGTACCAGCGAAACAGCCCCATCGCCGCCACCTCATCTCGGTAAACAGGGGAGGAAAGATTTTTCCAGAAGCCAGCGTGTGAACGCCTTGCTGGAAAGCCGTCATTAGCCGCCGCGGGCTGTTTCTCTTGCCCGCCTCTCACTTGAAAGCCAGCGCGCTGCCACCGCCGCCAACACAATGACGAGAGGGTCAGAGGGCCGCGGTTGTGCATGAAAGATGTGAAAATTCACTGCAAATGAGACAAGAGCAGTAAATTCATTTTTATTCAAATTACTGTCATCATCCATTACCACGTCCCCTGTAAACACGGTGCCTCAGACAGGGTGACACATATTATTATTTGTGCGATTAGACTGTCATTAAGCGATTACCATGTCACCCCTGCTTGAGACAACGACTCAGCTCCTCGCTGCACAACAGGACGAGTGCGGGAGACCGCGGGAGGCAGGGAGGGGAGCGCGGAGGAGGCGGCGGGCGCCGAGTGGCAGCGGGCGCTCAAGGGCCCACGGATGGGGGGGCCTGGCCCTTTTTATTTGGGGACCTTCCACAGCTTATCGTTACTCTAGGGCTTGGTTTTCTGTCTCCTTCGAAGCACGCGTCGCCCATTGATTACGCCAACTGCTGACTTCAAAACCGGAAGGAAAGGAAGCTGGGGGAAGGGGCACCCCCGGGTGCAGGACCCCCACCTGACCAGGGTTCCCTCTGCGGGGATGCGGGTGTCGTGGTGAGTGTCCCCGCGCTGCCGGGGAGCAGAGGGCTCGCACTCTGACCCTGCACCGCAGGGCACGCAGACGGGAGGCCCGCTGCCTCCAATGGTCCCCAGGAGAGTGGTCTCAGCGTGTCGCCTCCGTTCCCCGAGGGCTTGCTGAGGGTTAACATGGGCCTCCCTGAGCGTCACGCTAAGCGCAATCAGCCGGTCAGAGAAAGACAAGTGTCACGTGATCTCACTCCTGTGTGGAATCTAAGTAACAGAATAAACTGATGAACAGAGTGGACCCAGAGACAGGGAAGCATGGGGCAGAGTGGGGAACCTCGGAGGGAAGGCGG
>NW_005370862.1:1179177-1181656 GCF_000412655.1 Myotis brandtii | reverse complement strand
GGAAGAGATCTAACTGGTGGGGAAGGACCCGTGTGAAGCAGGACACATTCAGGGGCACATCCGAGAGTCACATGATCACGTTTCAGGCTGGACCAGGGGATGGAAGGAGCAGCTCAGAAGTGTCCAGCCTCGCAGGTCCAGTCCTCCCGTCAGCCACGCCCTCAGGACACCCGCCCGCCCGCAATTTCTGGGCTCGGACGCCGGGAGAGCCGGGTCGCAGGCAGCCTCCCACCTCAAGAACAGGATGTGACACCCTGAAAGCTCCGAGCTGCAGGCACGTCTTCAACAATGAAGAAGCTGAGCAATTGGCAAACCTGAACGATGAACAGGTCTGAGCTGTTTTGTCCCACATGGAAGACTGGGCTGATTCCGCCTGCACTTCTGGGTCTCCCCTCCCCTCCCCTCATGATCACTGTCTCTCTTCTTCCAAATCGTCCGCTCACCTTTCTCTCTTCAAGCAACAGGCTCTCACCTGCCATGGCCCAGGGTCACATCAGCTTCAGGGACCTACTGTCCTTAATGTATCCTCTCAGGCAGAGCATGGCCTATGAGAGGGGGGGGGGGCATAGAGCTCCCCGTCGGGCCTGGTTACTACCCGAAATCTGCCAAGCCAGCGTGCGCACGTCACTGGACGAGTGGGCGTGTCACATTTCATCTCTCTGGGCCTGGGACACATCTCAAGAAAAACAGTTCTTTTGGGTGAGAACAGTGAGGGGACCAGCGCATCTGGGACACTGTCTCCACATGTGATTCTACCAGACACGCATGCACAGTATCTCAGCAGACCCTGCCTCGGTCCAATCTAGCCAACGCTTCCGACTCGCGCCTTCACAGCCAGGGTCATCCCTGGCACCGCGAAGACGTGCAGGAGAACGCACGGCCGGCCCCGCACAGAGAGCTGAAAGTGGAACCGGGGGAAAGGGATCGTTATGCTGAGGACTTGTGCTCCCAGCGATGGGGAGAGATTAATGACCAAGAGTCGCATTGCTGGTTTGGACAAAAGAGGGAAAGGGCTGTATTGTAAACCTGGCGAGGGGGCGGGAGGGGCTCGCACTCTTAGTTTGGGGTGATTTGGAGCCTTCTGCCTGGCCCCGCGTTCCTCCGGCACCTTCCCGGGCCCGGCTGTGTGGAGACAGATCTGGGAATCGGCCAGAAAGAAGCGGCCAGTGGGTGTTGAGGACAGTGTCTGCGAGGGACCCTCCCGCCACCACACTGAGCCTTTAGCGGAGCCTGCTCACGCAGTGGCCCTCTGGGCGCCTGCTTTTGGACGATGAAGGACTGGCCGGGTCCTGGAACAGCGGACAGCATCCCTGGAAGCCCCCGGAGCGCCGCCTGGTGGGCAGGAGCCGTGGCAGCCCAATCAGCCCGGATCTCGGGGCCACAAGCCCTCCCACACCATGAGTGGGGGTCTCCCGGCCACATGGGGACCAGGCTGGTGTGGTCTTGAATTAAAGGGCGGGCTCAGAGGCCGCAGGTGTGGGAAGAGCTGTGACGCCCGCCCATCGCTGTTCACGATTGGCCCCTCCCACCAGGTGATGGATGCTGGTATCAAGCTTGGGTTCTTACAGGTGGGTCCCTAGTACCTACCAAGCGCCTCACACACAGTAGGTACTCAACAACCAACCAGATATCTCACTCTTCCTCTAGGCTGGGGCCCTTTGAGGTCAGGGCCATAAGCCAGGTGTTTATTCTCAAAGACTCACACCTGCTCAGCTCGTCGCCCACCTGCTGAGCTGGCTCTCTGATCTGCTCCCTGCCGGGGCTCTGCTGTGCGAAGGGACGGGTGCTGGGCAAGGCGCCTCTGAGCCTGGGCTGCGGGTGGGACGCCTGCCCACCCAGCTCTGCAAAGGCGACCCCTCCTGAAGCCGCCGCTGGAGGCCTGAGTGGGTGAGTCTGTGGTTTTATTTGGCTTTCCGTATGTCACTGAAAGGAACGTCCCGCATGGCGGCCACAGGCCTCCATGAGCTGAGGTTGGCTGTTGAGACCCAAGTGCATGGGCCCGGCCTTTGGGATAAAACACCAGGTACCTACAGAGCCGGGTCGCAGGCAGCCTCCCACCTCAAGAACAGGATGTGACACCCTGAAAGCTCCGAGCTGCAGGCACGTCTTCAACAATGAAGAAGCTGAGCAATTGGCAAACCTGAACGATGGACAGGTCTGAGCTGTTTTGTCCCACATGGAAGACTGGTCTGATTCCACCTGCACTTCTGGCCCCCCCACCCATGTGATCACTGTCTCTCTCCTTCCAAATCATCCACTCACCTTTCTCTCTTCAAGCAACAGGCTCTCACCTGCCATGGCCCAGGGTCACATCAGCTTCAGGGACCTACTGTCCTTAATGTATCCTCTCAGGCAGAGCATGGCCTATGAGAGGGGGG
This sequence comes from Myotis brandtii, assembly GCF_000412655.1. Lineage (NCBI taxonomy): Eukaryota > Metazoa > Chordata > Mammalia > Chiroptera > Vespertilionidae > Myotis > Myotis brandtii. Next base: position 1,179,278 of record NW_005370862.1, on the reverse strand, counting down.
GGGGGCATAGAGCTCCCCGTCGGGCCTGGTTACTACCCGAAATCTGCCAAGCCAGCGTGCGCACGTCACTGGACGAGTGGGCGTGTCACATTTCATCTCTC
>NW_005370862.1:1170654-1178891 GCF_000412655.1 Myotis brandtii | reverse complement strand
TTGTGCTCCCAGCGATGGGGAGAGATTAATGACCAAGAGTCGCATTGCTGGTTTGGACAAAAGAGGGAAAGGGCTGTATTGTAAACCTGGCGAGGGGGCGGGAGGGGCTCGCACTCTTAGTTTGGGGTGATTTGGAGCCTTCTGCCTGGCCCCGCGTTCCTCCGGCACCTTCCCGGGCCCGGCTGTGTGGAGACAGATCTGGGAATCGGCCAGAAAGAAGCGGCCAGTGGGTGTTGAGGACAGTGTCTGCGAGGGACCCTCCCGCCACCACACCGAGCCTTTAGCGGAGCCTGCCCACGCAGTGGCCTCCTGGGCGCCTGCTTTTGGACGGTGAAGGACTGGCCGGATCCTGGAACAGCGGGCAGCATCCCTGGAAGCCCCCGGAGCGCCGCCTGGTGGGCAGGAGCCGTGGCAGCCCAATCAGCCCGGATCTCGGGGCCACAAGCCCTCCCACACCGTGAGTGGGGGTCTCCCGGCCGCATGGGGACCAGGCTGGTGCGGTCTTGAATTAAAGGGCAGGCCCAGAGGCCGCAGGTGTGGGAAGAGCTGTGACGCCCACCCATCGCTGTTCACGATTGGCCCCTCCCACCAGGTGATGGATGCTGGTATCAAGACTGGGTTCTTACAGGTGGGTCCCTAGTACCTACCAAGTGCCTCACACACAGTAGGTACTCAACAACCAACCAGGTATCTCACTCTTCCTCTAAGCTGGGGCCCTTTGAGGTCAGGGCCATAAGCCAGGTGTTTATTCTCAAAGACTCACACCTGCTCGGCTCGTCGCCCACCTGCTGAGCTGGCTCTCTGAGCTGCTCCCTGCCGGGGCTCTGCTGTGCGAAGGGAAGGGACGGGTGCTGGGCAAGGCGCCTCTGAGCCTGGGCTGCGGGTGGGACGCCTGCCCACCCAGCTCTGCAAAGGCGACCCCTCCTGAAGCCGCCGCTGGAGGCCTGAGTGGGTGAGTCTGTGGTTTTATTTGGCTTTCCGTATGTCACTGAAAGGAACGTCCCGCATGGCGGCCACAGGCCTCCATGAGCTGAGGTTGGCTGTTGAGACCCAAGTGCATGGGCCCGGCCTTTGGGATAAAACACCAGGTACCTACCGGGTGAGCCTTGGGCTCGGCACAGGTGTGTGCCAGGTGAGGAGCAGCGGCTGAGGAGGGGCTGGGAACACGGGGGTGGAAATTCTCTCGGGGAGGGAGTGCACCTCACGGACAGGACCCCCGACTGCTACAGTGGAAGCCCTGTGCCCTTGGTCAGCTTCGGACCCTCCTGGCGGGTGGGGAGGGGGGCTGGGGGAGACCCCAAGTGGCCTCAGTACTCCCCCAGGACAGGCATGGGGTGGGTGGGAGCAGCAGGAGCCACGGCTCAGACCTTGAGCTGCAGAGGGCAAGCAGGGATGTCCCGCACCTCCTGCTTTGAGATCCACCGAGCTCTTCCCGCCCTGGGAGGTGCCCATCGGGGCAGAATTCCAGCTCTGAGGGGAGCTGAGAACACGACTCGTGGTCGTCACTGTGTCTCCCATGGGAAATGGGCGTGGGCCTGGCCCTCGGCAGCTCCCTGCACTCGGACATGCAGAGAGAATCTCGGGAACTCGGACTTCCCGAAACTTCCAGAGAGCTGCCCTCCCGGGAAAGCTCCAGCGTCTGGGGCCCCTCCCCCGCCCGGGCAGGGGCTGTGGGCCCTCGGCCTGGCCTCCTGCCTCCATCCATCACACCCGGCGCTTCCTATGGCCCCTGAAGCTGCTGAGCAGCGAATTCACCAACTTCACTCCAGCCCCTTGTGAACGAGGGACCTGGAGTGTTTGCCACTGATTAGGCGACATTCTTTCTATTATCCTACTGGGCTTCGCGGGAGGAGGGCAGGCACTTGCCTTGATGTGAAAGTCGCAGACACCAGGAGAATCTGCTGATTGCTAATGAGGACGCCAAGGTTTTGTTGCGCCCACTGGGACCACCGCGCTGGGGGCCGGGGCTGGGAGGCGGGGCCTGGCGGGGCCCCCGTGTGCAGCAGGCAGCCACTTTGTGAGACTTTGTTATGGGCTCCGTGTAGCTTTTCATGTCTGCTGCCCGCCGGGAGCTTAGCCCGAAACACCTTTTTCCAGAATATGAAACGTAATCTCTCCTGCTCGTTGCATGATTTAAAAAGGGGCAATGTGGTTCATAACTTTACATTTATTGCATACTTTTAAGCCACTTGACCCATATAAATATTGCTATAGAGTTGCCCTCAGTTATTACATTCTTATTGCTTATAAAAGGGGCAACAGGAAGTATATAACCTGCCGTGGGAGGTGTGTGGGGCAGGGACTGCAGGGCCTGGAGACCAGGCGGGGGGTGTCGGGGGGTGCCGGGGGGTGCCTGAGGTGCCGTGAGGGGGTGCCGGGAGCAGGTTTCCACTCTGCTCTCTGCTTTGCAGCCTGGGATTGGATTTTATTCTTTTTCCTTCCTCAATGTGGGCAGCGGCCTGTTTCACTTTAACTCAGAGAATCATGTAGCGACACGGCTCAGTGACATTGGACCTTTCCACTCGTTAAAATGGAACCCCTCTCCTAAAAGAAATCGGTTGGGAGACTTTTTTTTATCCCAGCGGCACAGCCGCGACCAGGTGAACACAGGGCACCGGCCTGGGCCAGGGTCCAGAGCAGAGTGTCTGTGTGGGCAAAGGGGCCCGCGTGTCTTCCCTGTCAGTCTCCTGTGCCCGTGAAGGCCTCCCCCTCGTCCCCCTGCTCCTCCCGGGAGGCCGGCTCCCCGCAGGGTGCACACCCGCCCCGTCCGGGGGAGGCTCCCTCCTGGTGGGCACCTTTTGGAAATGACAGAGGACATCGTCACTTTAGATTCCCCAGAGGAGTGTTTCCAAAAAGCACGTCCCCCGGACGCAGCGTGTGGCCCGTGGGCCGGCCCCTGTCCGCAGGACGCTGTGCAGAGAAAGCGCGTGTGGGGGACCATCTCCGGCAGAGGGGGTGCAGGTCCACGGGGTCCCGGGCTGTCCTGGAAACGTGACCATGTCCCACATGAGAAGAACCCGGGTGGGGCAGGGGGCGGGTGGCCTCCCCGTTGTCCCTTGCCTACCGGGGACAGGTTAACAAGGGCTCTGGCTCACGCCTCCAGAAGCACAGGGCAGAGCCTCTTCGCTGAGAGGTGCGCTGTCACCACAGGACCGTGTTCCTGCTGTCACTTCCCTCGGAGATGAAGAGAGAGAGTCCCCTTCGCCTACAGCACTTAGCAGACAAACCCTCCACCGCACGGTGCGAGGCCGCGGAAATCACGCCGCCAGCCCGCGACCTTCCGGCGCGGTGACAGGCCGGGAGTCCCTGGAGCAGCCGCCGCCGCCGCCTCTGATATTTGGAAAAGTGTCATGTTTTCTTTGCAGGGAAAACTGTCAGCTCGCTGCTGGCACACAGCACAACACTGCCCGGATGCCGATTTGCTTGTGGGTTACCGAATGTCACCTGGGCGCATGACATGTCTTTGTCTCGCTCACAGCCACTCTGCGCTTAAGATATTCAAATGGAGCCAGGAGAGAGGCCGGCGCTGCGCCCCGGTCAGTCCTCCTGCAATTAAGGGCCCTCCGATTCCTGCACCGGGAGCAATGTCTGCACCCCCACGGGGCATCGCGGCCACGGCTCCCTTGCCGGGTCCGATGGGGACAAGCCTGCGATACTTATTTCCCCGACTGATGTGCTCTCTGGTAAACCTCGGAAACAGAGACGAGCAATTACTGATGAGCAATCTCGCTGTTTCAAAAGAAAAAGAGGACGGCCGGCTGGTGTGGCCCAGTGGATGGAGCATCGTCTCATGAACCAAGAGATCCCGGGTTCAATTCCCGGTCGGGACACGTGCCTCGTTTGCGGGCTTGATGCCCAGGAGGGGGCATGCAGGAGACAGCTGATCAATGCTTCATTGATGTTTCTATCTCTTTCTTCCTTCCTCTCTATCTAAAAATCAATAAAAACGTATTTGAAAAAGAAAAAAGAAAAGAAATAGAGGATATAATGTGAATACCTTAGAAAGGCTGCCACCAGCCACCCAGGGCTGGCCATGCCGGGCTGCGGGTCCGGAGGTTGCTAACGTGACCTGGCTCCCTGTGCCTGGCACCTACCACATGTCCAGGTAATCCGGGCCCTTGAACTGCGGTCAGCCTTTATCTACCATCCTGAAGAACACTTGTTTGTAAATTCCTTTCTTCCTTCCACTCCCGGGCACTGCTCTTAGGAGAACACGGCCGGATTTAGACTTCATAAATAGTGCTCGGTTTAGGTGACGTGAGAAAAAAGCTCCGGGAAATACAGTATCTGTGTTATTTTTTCCTTCCCGTTCCTTTGAAGACCTAAAATAGGAAAATCCAGTCCCCCTTTAAGTCTGTGTCCTGACAGACAGAAGTGGAGACATTTAAATAATGTCTCTTTTTTTCTGTTGTGAATTTAGCACATGAAAGGAAAGCGACATAGGGAAGGGATCCTGCGAAATTCAACTGACTACCTGACAGTGGTGGTGGAGATGAAGGCCATTCCCTGAGGAGCTTCTCTCCCTCCGGCCTCCGAGGCACCAAAGGCTTTGCTTAGAGAGGCGAGTAGAGTCCCATCTTGGGGACAAAAAAAAAATGTGAGAAAAATCCAGCCCCGGTGACTCTCTGGTTTCCTGGAACTTTTGCACGAGGGGCTGGAGTTAGGTGCAAATGGAAATGAAGTGACAGCAAGCCACAGGAAGGGTCAGCCCTCCACGAGGCCATGGGAGGGGAGGGGGGGTCCTCAGGCCACAGTGAAAATCCAAGCGCCCCCAACCTGCCTACGATTTAAGGACGGGGCAAAACAGCGGCGCGGCGACGGCGCTGACGGCAGAGGCGTTTTGTTTATTCTTTGGCCGTTTGTATGATTTCAAAAACATGTCATGCAAACCAAGAAGAGTCCTTAATTGCCGCGGAGCGCACCCCCGTGTGCTGGGACCGGCGCCAGCGAGCTCCGCGGCGGGGGCGGCGTTCGAGACATTGTCTCCTCCAGCTCTTTGTGCCAAATGCACTCGGAGAGGGAAAACACAGACCTGGTGCCGGGCCTTTCCCGGACGCAGGGAATTACTTCTTGCCTTTATGTACGTACAGATCGCCGCCCTGGGCCCCTGTCCTCCCAAAGCCCGCCCCTGGTTGGGACCGTGACACGTAACCATTTCTGCCGGCTTCCTGCTGAGTATACCTCCGAAGGCACGGACGCACGGCCTCCTGGGTGAGGACTGGTCGTGAGATTTTTGGTGTTTCGCTTTGTGTTTCTTTTTCTCCATCGGTGCCCAGAAAACTGCTGCGCCCAGGACCTTGGAGCCACACTCGCAAGGCAAAGCTCTGAAAGGGGCGGCGGACAGTACGTCTGTCCTGGGGGCCTGCCCGGGGCTGTAGGCATCACCTGTTTCGGTGTCCCTGAGACCGCGCTGTTGGTAACCCTGATTTCTACTCCAAAGACAGTAGTCAGGGGCCCAGCTGGTTTGGCTCAGGGGATAGAGCATCGACCTGCAGACTGAAGGGCCCCGGGTTCGATTCCGGTCAGGGGCAGGTACCTTGGTTGCAGGTTCCTTTTCTCCATCGGTGCCCAGAAAACTGCTGCGCCCAGGGCCTCGGAGCCACGCGGCCAGATGCTGGCTGCACACTCGCAAGGCAAAGCTCTGAAAGGGGCGGCGGACAGTACGTCTGTCCTGGGGGCCTGCCCGGGGCTGTAGGCATCACCTGTTTCGGTGTCCCTGAGACCGCGCCGTTGGTAACCCTGATTTCTACTCCGAAGACAGTAGTCAGGGGCCCAGCTGGTTTGGCTCGGGGGATAGAGCATCGACCTGCAGACTGAAGGGCCCCGGGTTCGATTCCGGTCAGGGGCAGGTACCTTTGCAGGTTCTGAAGGGCCCCGGGTTCGATTCCGGTCAGGGGCAGGTACCTTGGTTGCAGGTTCCCCAGCTCTGGTTGTGGTGCATACAGGAGGCAACCAATCGATGTGTCTCTCTCACATAGAAGTTTCTCTCTGTCTCTCCCTCTCCCTTCCACCCTCTCTAAAAATCAATGGAAAAATATCCTCGGATGAGGATTAACAAAACAAAAAAAAAAAGGGAGAGAGAGAGAGAGCACAGTCAGGGATAATTCCTTCCGGCCACTTGTTCTCGGCCTTCGTGGGACTTCACTGTGGTCAACTGGAGGACACAGAGGGTAACGAATCCACTCCAGGCACCAGACATCGTGCACTTGCCACTGGACACAGAGACTATTTCAAGAAAGGAGCCCATACCTAATCTGTTTTCTACAGTCGGCGGTGATTTTACTAGGAAAGCCAAAAAAAAGGAACTGTATGAATGGACTCCCCTTAAAATGGAAGGGTTTACGTGTTGTTGTTTCTTTCTGGGGGAAAAAAAATCCTTCCCCTGGCATCTCCTTGGCATTGAACCGTGGCCAGCCCCTGGCAGCGCGGCATAAAAGGACGCACGGTCTGTCCTGGTCGTCACCGGTCAGCGGTGCCCGTGGCACAAATGCGCCCAGCGAAGAACCCCGCTAGGAAGAGGTGCCTGGGAAGGATAAAAATACACATTAACCAAATTAGGTGTTTTCAGTTAAAAATATGAGCGAGCCTTCCCTAGTCATTAGAGCAATGTGGAGATGTGGAATCTGGAGCAAGGCAGCTGGCTCCCCGGCTATGTTTATATTGTGCTTAGCTGGCTGTTCTGCTCACGTAACTCACTTCAGACTCAAAAAGAGAATTGCAGGAAAAATTAACATCTTTTTTTTTTCCTTGAACATTTTGAGGCAAGCGCCTACCTCCTAATGGTAGAACTTTATTTTCTTCCTCGTAGTAATATATAGGACTGAAATTCCTAAGGTTTCTGGTGCATTTCAGCTGTCACCTCCGCTCAAAACCATAGACCTCAGCTATAAAAGAATATAATAAATTTAACCTGACCTAACTGGGGATTTTTAAGCAGCCCGTTTTTTTTGTGTGTTTTTTTTTAATTGTGTATCTGTGCGGCTCCCTGTGCCCACATATAAATGTTTGGGGGGGGGGGGTGCAGTTTCTTGCCTGGTTCTTTCTAGAGTTCAAACTTGTGTGCCGGTGTGAAATCATCTTGTTTGCATGAATGCACTCTCAAACACTCGAAAAGGGAGATGCCACTTTGGACGAAAATGAAATCTAAGAGGAACTTGAAATGAGTGTTTGAACCCAGCTGCCCGTCTCCTGAGTTATTGGTGCAGCCGGGACCTGGGCAGCTATGGTAGGAGGCAGCCAGGGGGCCCTCCCTCCCCAAGAAAGGCCTGGGGAGAGGCCTGGGCCCAGGACACCAGGCCCCGGCCCCGCCTGCCGGCTGCTTGGGGCTCTCGGGCTGCTATTTGATATACAGACTGAAGTCGACTTCCGCACCGCAGCCCCATGTAATCAGTGTTTTTGTTTAGCAGCCTTTGTAGGCTGAGTCTTTGTTAGGCGAGCACATCTTGTTCCCCGAACACCCGCGGAAATCCCGGCGTCAGAGTGCCCCCAAAAGGCGGCCCGGGAAAGGCGCAGGGACGCGCTGACCTTTAGCGAGACAGCGAAGGTTATGCACATAGCATTTGCTTGTTTACTTTGCCAAATAAGCGAAGAGCTGGGAACTCCGGGCTTTGGGGGTGCCTCCCACACTTAAAAAACAGCCGTTTGGGCCCAGGTCAAGGGTCCTTCCAGCCCCAAGAGCTCGGGGGCCCTTATCTGCTTTGCTGGGTGTCTATCCTGATGCAACTTTAATAACGTGAGCCAAGACTGCTCGGAAAACCACAGCTGTAGCTGCAGGCGAAGGGGGAAAAAAAAAGGAGGAAAAAAAAAAACCCACACAAAACGAGGTGCTCCCCAGCCTCACCTAGGAGCCGGGTGGCGTGGGGGCAGGGGCCACCGATCGATGGCCGCGGTGGACTGATGGCCACTGGTCGTTTTGATGGATATGACTGGAAAAAAAAGCCCAGATTGGTTCACAGTGGACCTCAAACCGTGTCAGCTAAAACCAAAGAGACAAAAAAGTGACAGCTGGGCAGAGTGCACGGCGGGCAGTCACGGCGCGGGTGATTTATCGTTCCATCTGCCTCGCCGCGCCCTGTGAGGACAAGTTCCCCCTGATTTGGTTAAAATGAAAAGGACCTCAGAGAGCGCAACGTGGGTTTTGAAAATGTGCAGAAACTTTTTTTATTTCCTGATTTATGTCCCTTTCCCTCCAGAAAGTCGGCTCTGCGCCGGGTGCTCAGCAGGAGGGTTCGAGCACC
>NW_005370862.1:1167269-1170301 GCF_000412655.1 Myotis brandtii | reverse complement strand
GCCCTGACCCCGTGGCCAGCACTTCCTGGCTCGAGGTTTCAGGCCTCACAGGTCCAACCTGGTGTCAAAAGCTGGCCTGTCTTCTGTCTCAGGATGTTGGTTTTACCTCTCAAGTGTTTCCTGAATTTGTGAAAATTCTTTTTCTAGCCGCTTGTCCATAGTGGCTTAATGCTCAAAAAATATTTTCTTTTTTTTTTTTGAGAGAGAGAGTGAAAGAGAGAAAGCAAAGGGGAAGATGGGGTGGGGGAGGGGCTGAGAAAGTGGCAGAAAGAGGGAGAAAGAAGGGGCTTGGCAGCTACTGTGGAGAGAGGCCGCCCCGGGGGCCAGTGCTACTTTGGGAACACGCTCCTGTCAGGCAGGGGTCAGCATCTTTCCCCCCTTTTTTCCATTATTCAAAATAAGTACCGATGTTATGTTTTAGCGATTTAGAAGCCAGCTGCCGGGCTCATTTCAGAGGCTTTTCCTGGTCTGATTATATGGGTAATAGCTGGTCTGTGTATCGTCTTTCACAAAATCTAGCCTTTCAGAGCCTCAGTCTTCAAATGATATCCATCAAAATTTATGCAATTCAAAATCCATATGTATGCAGTCCCCGCTCACCTCATTTCATGATAATAGCAGGCCACATGTTGTGTACATGTCTGGAACACTTTTCTCGTTCTTGACTGTGTTAACCCCGGGGGCGCCCCGTGTTCTCCGCGGCTCGCCCGAGTGCGCGGCGGAGTACATTGATTAATACTCCGGCCACGGCGGAAATCTTGAATAATAAAAGCGGCGCACGAGTAAATGCACGCTAATAAAACAGGGAGAGTGTCAGGAAGGCTTGAGGATGTGTGTTCACACCAACAACCCGGGCAGCCCTGCGAGGGGGTGGGAGCCAGTTCGTCCAGATGCACCACATCGGCTCGTATGAGCCATCGCCACGGCGATCTGGGCTGGGAGCACAGGCAGTGACGGGCAGGGACCAGCCAGGCGGTCCGGCCAGGTCCTTCCTGGAGTTGGTGGAAGGTAGCAGACCTCTGCCCCTGACCCCGTGTTTGGAGCAGAGGCTGGGCAGTGAAAGGAGGGTCGCTGTGAAGTGAACCCATCATGATCTCGCCTTCGTCCTAGTGGGAAAAAGCGTTACACTCGCCCCCACCATCGCCTTCTCCATTACGTGGGATTTTTGAGGGTTTATTTGCATTCACTTTGAGACCTGGTCAACCTAATCCTTAAGGTTTTTGGCTTTTTGTTGTTGTTGTTGTTGTTGTTTTGTGTTTGTTTTGTGTGTGTGTGTGTGTGTGTGTGTGTGTGTTTTAAGAAATAGCTGACAAGGTGGTGGTTCAAAAAGACATTACTTCACTGTCCTTGGGTGTCCCATTCTGAGAGGCGGGTCGGATTCCCGCGCAGACCGTCTGTAACTTTGCAGATCTATGTCCTCTTCCGGTGACGCAATCCTTCCTCTGATCTGTTTGCATCCAAGGCAGCATCGGTAACGGCTAGTTCGCCCCGACAGGACACATTAGTTCCCGCAGGTTTCATATACATTACAAACAAGATCCGCTTTCATGGAAACGCACGAAAGCCATGGCAGGGGAGCGCTGAACATTTCCCTTCATTTGTTTTGGCAACTCTGAAAAATAGAGGCCGTTACACGCACTTCTCCTTCCAGAAACATAACAAGGAGCAAATATTTTAAGAAAATCGAGACATAATGAGAAAGAGCGAAATGCCTTCGGAATGGAGAAGGCGATGGTGGGGTGAGTGTAACGCTCACACAGTGATAATGGGGGGGGGGGACCAGATCTTCCCAGGAACAGAACACTCGGGGTGAGGACTCCGACAGCAGTTCTTTTGGAAATCCTTAAAAACACACACTGTGACACCCATCATCCGGCATCCAACTACACCGGTTTCCTTTTTCCCCTGAAAACAAGCGTTTGGGAAGCACCTGCACGTGCACTCCCGTCGCTGTCGAGTGATAGCAGACGTCGACGTGGAAATGGGTTCTGAAAAGGGAAGCTCGCGTTGCTGGGTTGACTGCCGTGGGTCCCTGAAGCCCACGAGGCGAGGGGCGCAGCCACGAGCGAGCCCCGAGGAGGAGCCGCGCGCGGAGCAGGAAAGCTGTTGACAAATTAATACTTTAAGAAAATAAACTCCGGTCGTGTTCAACACAGAGCAACTTTATCCTGATTAATTTGTGTTGGAGGCGCTCCAGCCCCCATTCACAAAGCCCGGCAGTTTGTACAAATGTAATTTCCTAATATTTACACGAGGAAAGCCTCAGCAGTTAAGCTTTGCCTCCAGTGTGAGTTTTGTGGTTTGTGAAAAGACAATAAAAATACAGAGAGGTAATTGTAAGCACATTTGAAAAAGAAAGGATTTTTTTTTTTCTGTGCTCGAGCGCAGCCCTATAAAAACGGGCTGTGTGTGCAGGGGCCGGGGAGGGGAGCCAGCGTTCGGCGGCCGCGGAGCCTCAAGTCACAGAACCTTTTTTTCCAGGGCTGGCTGAGCATGGCTCCCCGGCCTCCTGACATAATTCGTCTTTGTCCATCTGCGTGGTCTTGTCATTTTTCCGCCGTTATTTATAGCGTGGGCAAGGCACTCCGGTGACTATCTGGTTTCATAAATAGGAAAAGAGAAAAAGGCAGTTGTGATGTGTTGCTCTGTTCTGAGAATATTAAAAAAAATAACCTTTCGTTTTAATGAGATCTCCCCCCGCCCCCCATCAGTTGACACAATTTTACAGATGCAAAATGAGCTTTGGGCTGTAAAATATTTTATCGTATTGTCTTATACAATAAAGAGTCGATGTTTTCTCTTTCTCTCTCTCTCTCAACTGCGCTGCAATTATTTTTTAGTGTTTGCAAATCATAATATCATTTAAAAACCATATTTTATACCTCATCTAAAATACTTTTATAGCAGGAGGGTGGAAAAAATAGCATCCATTTAACTACTCTTTTTAAGTGGCTGTTATGTGCTTTGGTATCATTTTCCCAAGAAAAGGCAGAGCTAAGAAAAAAAAAAAAAAAAGCTCGGCTCTTGAAAAC
>NW_005370862.1:1161008-1167023 GCF_000412655.1 Myotis brandtii | reverse complement strand
GAAAAGGCAGAGCTAAGAAAAAAAAAAAAAAAGCTCGGCTTTTCTTGAAAACATCTCTCTCAAGCAACCTCTTCGCAAAAGCCCTCCGAATCTAATTCCCCCGACTGGAAAGCCCGGAGCGCCCCGATGTAAAAATAGTAGCCCTGTCGCCTCACATTCATTAAGTGTGAAACTCAGAAATTAATAATGTAAAAATATGCTTTTTAATTAGTCTTCCATTCTGCACAGTGTACTTGAATGGGATCAGCAGCTCCCTAATGGTTTTTTTCTTAATAAAGTATTAGCCTGTGATGCACCGAGGCTGACAGGTATAATACACTGGAAAGTACTGTTGGCGGCGGATGAATGATACCAAAATAGTGCTCGCCCGTTTAAATGTAATTAACATCGGGGAGCAATATTACAAGGAGGGAAAGCCTGCAAGATTTTTATTTCGGGGTGGGTTGTTGTTGTTGTTTTTTTCATTTCTTATTTTATGAGTAGTTTGATGGTTGCGGCAGTGACTTTATAATTTAATTACCTTTGCTGGAAGCTAAGCTTCCACTAATAGCAGGTCAACAGGATCATAAAGCCGTCTTCAAAAATATTAAAAAGAAAGCAAATCCTTTCAGATGGGCTCTTCAAGTATAAGGTGTGTGTGTGTGTGAGTGTGTCCATATATGTGTATGCATACGCATGTATATATCATGTTTAGTGTGTATATTCATCTATATACAGAGAGATAGAGAGAGATGCAGATAGATAGAGGCAGGCATGCGGCGTGTGCGTGTGTGTTTAACCGGGAACTATGTTGCCGGTGGAGATGAGGACCGTTGGCAAGAAACTGTGGCTACCTGTGCTCCGAAAAGAAGTGATGGCAGGAATTCTCAAGCACCTCAGTTTGGGGAAGAGGCAGAAGAAGACCCAAAATAGTGTGTTTGTTCAACACACAAATATCAACACTCGCGGCAGAATAAGAGATCAAGTCCGTGGTCACCTGGCTGTCCACTAGCTTCCAGCCTCGGAAAGACGGCCGCCGCTCTGCATGGCTGGACGATGCTAAGCCACCAGTGGTCCTGGGAAACGGGTTTCCTCGCACATGAGCGAGCTGACTGTCAGCGCTGTTTGCTCAAGGACCTCGCCCCAGATCTCGCGGTATGAGTCCCAAATGATGGTCGTGTTCAAGTCAATAAAGAAGAAAAAGTGACACGACATGTAAAATCTGACAAAATCCACAAAGTCTTGAGTTTACTCCTTACCAGAGAGAGGCGGCCCCAGGCCAGGTCCTATACTTACTATGGGAGGGTCCCTGAGAGCCCGCGGGAGGTGGGGAGCTGGTGTGACCGTGTCTGAGGGACACCCATGGGTGACCGTAGACGAGACACAGCCGCTGAAGACCAGGGAAGGTGCCCCAAAACTGATACTCGTGGCCTGCAGTCTGCCTGCCCACCGAGCCTGAGAAGGGGGTTCCCTTCTCAGTCCCCCTCAGTCCCATGCAAAGGACGGAACAGAGCCGTGACGTGGTGTTCACCCGACGCCCACAGCCTTTGTTGAGCCCTGACGCACCTACGTTCTCATGTGTTCCAGGAGCGAACCAGAGTATGTAGAATGGAGGTCAGTCCATCGGGCAAGTCTACGGACTTCCACTCAATGACTGTGAGTCCTGCCCTCACGGGTAATGAGGCGTGTGCCGAGGTGGTTCCGGGTTTCCTGTGCCCCCTCCTCGTTGAGAGCCTCCTTCCCTACACAGACACTCACTCGGCTCTCAGCACTGATTGGGCCCCTCCACGCGGAGACGGAGCCACTGTGTCGGGGAGAGGGCGAGTCCTTGACAACGGGTTGTGATTTCTGTACTTAGTGGCTTCGTGATCAGCCATGTCTCTGGTTTTTAGAAGGAAAAGGGGGAGATTGTATAAAGTGCACTCATTTTCATACTTCCTTCAAAACCAGGGGCACAATATCCAACTGGATGCTTCCTGGGGGCAGGCCCAGTGTTTCCTTGCTCGCCGAGGGGTCCCCAGCTCCTGGCACCGAGGGCCGTGCCTGCACACGACATGCAGGATGGAGGCTGGGTGAGTGGAAGAATGTCACATGTGAAGTCTTCTCAGTGTCACCTCAGATTCAGTCAAAGCCCCCAGAAGTGGTGTTTCTGGGTGCCTCTCTGACATACATTAGAAAGGGATTATGCAGTTTTTCAGCTCTTTGCACAAAATACCTAAAAAGTCGCCACCAAAATGGAACTGCAGAGTGAGAGGACGAACCAGCCGTGGGGGCCTGACGCCCAGCATGGGTGCTGTGGGCGACAGCACTGTGGTCTGAGCCACACACTCGCCAAGAGACTGGGTCCCAACTGCTCTCACCACAGCGAAGAAATGATCATGATGTCACTTGATGAAGGTGCTACGGTGGTAATCACATTATAATATATAATGCATGAAGTCAACACAGTGTACACATTAAACTTACCCAATGTGCTATAAAAAAATCTGTAATAATAAAAGCGTAATATGCAAATCGACCAAACGGCCAAACAGTGGAACGACCGTCCGGACGACCTTCCGGACGAAGCTGGGGCTTCGAGGGCCGAGGCAGCCGGGGCTGCGAAGGCCTACACTTGCACGAATTTCATGCACTGGACCTCTAGTATATATATAAAATTAATAGCTTAGCTCCAGTGAGTTCCCTGGGTTCATTTGTCCTGCCTTCTCCTCTCTTTCTTTCTTTCTCTTTCTCTCTCTCTTCCCCTTTCCTTCCTCCCTTCCTTCCTTCCTTCCTTCCTTCCTTCCTTCCTTCCTCCCTTCCTAATTCTCCAAGCCAGCTGTGAGAACGATCCAGCTTCCTTTCTACCCGACTTCATCTCTTGGAAAGTGCAGCTTGGGCCATTCTCTTCAGGGGAGCTTAGTTCTTTCCTGCACAGGGAGACCCACCCCGAGAGTCTGCCCCACAGAGAGGGAGCCAGGGCCAGACAGTCTATGGAGCCAATGACTGCTGTCTGGGGACCTTAGTGTTACGTTTGTGGTCAACCAGGGTCCCGGCAGGCAGCCAGTCACGTGTCACAGAGAGGGCTGCGGTCGTCCATCTCCCCCTGACACACCCAGGGGTGCAGGTCCTCTGCTCGCAGGCCCCCCGGAGAGCAGCTCCCGGCAGACAGGACCGGCCTCGCCTCTAAGGCCTCACCCCCAAGGCCTCACCTCCAAGGCTGCTCCAGTGGCCACCGTGTGATGGTCCCAAGTGCGCCTCCTTCTTGTAGACCCACAAAGGAGGCAAGTTGGCCCCAGCCAGTTTGGCTCAGTGGACAGAGCATTGGCCTGCAGACTGAAAGGTCCTGGGTTCGATTCCCGGTCAGGGCACATACCTGGGTTGCGGGCTCCATCCCCAGTGTGGGGCGTGCAGGAGGCAGCCGATCAATGATTCTCTCTCATCACTGATGTTTCTCTCTCTCTCTCCCCCTCTCCATTCCTCTCTGAAATCAATAAAAAATATATTTTTTTAAAAAAAGCAACTATTAAAAGAAAAAAGGGATGCAGGTTTGCTTAAGAGTGAAATGAAATCGGAGGCTTTCCTGGGACTTGAAGGCAAATCACTGAACACGAATGAAGCGACAGCGCACGCCGCTCAGATCCGAAGACCTGCTTCTGAGGGACCCTGGGGTGGGGAGCAGGGGACATGGCCGCAGAGACACACTCCCTCCCCGGAAGAGCCGAGCCAGTTCCCGTGGCAGCTGCCTGAGGGCCGCCCCGTGCTGCCATTGGTGCGGAGCCAGAGGGACTGCGTGTTCACAGGTCGGAAGCGAGAACACGCGGCCGGGTCAGCAGCACAGGGCGGAAGGAGACCCGGGACACCCCGTGGACACGAGCCACATGCAAACCCTGCGACCGGTCCCGGGATGTGAACTCCAGGGTCCGGTCACCCTGAGCTCTCTGTGTTGCCAAGAAAACCTCCTCTGCATCGCCCTGCAGCCACGGGGCACGGTGCAACCTGACCTCTGGGGTCTTTGTCCAGAGTCCCTCTGGGCTGTAGACAGAGGGGGTGCCCGGCAGCCCCCTGCCCTCACGGCACTGCGCCCGCCCCTTCCTTCACACCCGGGACCAGAGCAGGGAGAAACATGACCTGGTCCCAAGTTCAGAAATAAACCCCAGTTTCCAATGGGATGTCGGTCTTCATCCGCAAAGTGACATTTAATTGAGGAGAGAAAAACAAATTCATGTCGGGTCCCATAACTGTCCAAACCGTGCGTGATGGGCGGAAGCTGTGGCCACTGATTCTTTTAAGGCGCATCCAGGAAGCTTAAGAAACACGGATCTTGTTTGTGTGAAGATAAAAGAGCTCCCTCCAGCAGGGGTTGGCAGATGTGATGAAATGAGCACAGCTGTGCTCCCCCTGAGTGTTCCCAGCCCTGGGCCCGCTCCGGGGTGTCCACAGTGTCCCCCACCTCCAGCTTGAGGACGGCTGAGGGGATCCGGCTGAAGACCTGGGACTCGGGGAGGCAGCTCCAGTCTTTTCGGGGTGCTAACCGCCAGCAGCGCTTGCAGCCCCGGAGTATGTTGCAGAGGGAGCACCGGCTGAGACCTGGGTGGACGCACAGATCGCAGGGGAGTGTCCCTCAGCCTGAGCGCTGTGCTGGGGCTGCCAGAGGATGTGCCGGGCAGGACACGCTCCGCGGCAGGGACACGCCGTCATTGCAGTCTGTGATGGGGGGGAGGGTCCTCTGCGTGGTGAAGCGCAACCCGGCGGTCAGGACGGAACGGAATAGGCTGCGACGGTGAGGCCAGGAGGAGGGAGGCTGTCCGGGAGGCCAGTCCAGAGGGAAGCCCATGTCAGTGTTGCCAAAGAGGCACTTGGCCATTCGTGCTGCGTCATCCTGACTGAGTTCTGGGCCACACTGGGGCAGTGACTCAGAGGGACGACGGGCCTGGAGTCCATCCCACCTTCGGAAGGACTCACAGGAGGTGGCGATGATGGGCCCCACGGGTGGGCGTCGGGGGGTTTTCTGGGGTTCACCTGTGGGAGCTCCCCACCTGCGGGAGGTGGGTCCAAACGCGGAACTGAGAACCGGATTCCCTCTCTGAGGGCCACCGAGGCAAGCTCGCCAAAGCCCGCCTGGCCCGGGGGAGGCAAGCACTGCTGTCTGTCCAAATGACCTCTAAGACTGACCTAGAGTAAGCACATCGCGGCGGGCTCCGGAATGCATTCCGAAGTCACAGCCGCGGAGCGACAGAATGGTCCGCCGGGGGATCCATGGCGGGAAACCGAGGAGGCCCCGATTCCTGGGGAGGGCTGCCGCGTACTCGGCGGGCGGGGTGACTTCTCAGCTCCTCCGTCTTAGAGCAGTTTCCCCATCACATCTGCCTACAGTCAGGTCATCGGAAGACGTGTCCCTGATTTCCGGATGAAGGAATCTCTCCAAAATGAGTCCGAAAAGCTCCTGGCAGGAGGAGGAAGAAATGCCAGGCCTTTCCTGATCCTCCACACTTCCACCGCTGACCAGCAGGTGGGGCTGCACACACCACCGGACTCAAGACTTGGGGGAAGAAAGAACCTGCTAACCTCAGAACCACTCACTCAGAACCACTTCCAAGTAGGACCAGGGCTCTTCTCTGTGAGTTCAAAGGGCAGCACGCCTGTCTCGCCGAGACCCTGACAGAGTATCCCAGACGTGGTCCTGAGTTGAAATTAACTCACTTTTTTAAGATGATAGATTTTTTTTTATGTTGTTTAACACATTTAAGACTCATTTATTTTATTTTTATTTTTAAATATATTTTTATTGATTTCAGAGAGGAAAGGAGAAGGCGAGAGAGAGAGACATTGATCAGCTGCCTCCTGCACGCCTCCGCTGGGGACTGAGCCCACCACCTAGGCAAGTGCCCTGACCAGGAATCGAACCGGTGACCTCTTGGTTCATGGATCGACACTCAACCACTGAGCCACACAGGCAGGGCAACATGGTCGATCTTTAAATAATTCCTCTTCCTGTGGTCCCCTTAGCCTGTAACAATACAATTTGCTAGAAGACAAAATAATTGCCTATAATTA
>NW_005370862.1:1157896-1160766 GCF_000412655.1 Myotis brandtii | reverse complement strand
ACAAAACCCACAGAGCCCTCTTGCTATATTCACACACGCCACACACACGTGTGCATCCAGGCACACAGTTCCTCACATCGTCCTTTTTCCGTTAGGCTTCGTACCCAGCTGTAGGCCACGTGCCAGCCTCTGGGAAAACCCGCAAACGTGCAGGACACAGTGGAATCGACCCAGTGAGTGTCTTGTTGAAAAAGGGCACAAGCCCAACCAGGAAATCAATTTCTCCCGCTTGACTCGGCAAGTCAGGAGCGCGAGCCCTCGGACTTCACGGCGGAGACAGGAGAGAGCCAGCGCGTGTCGCCACACGGCCGGGTCAGGGCCGGCCGAGGCTCACCTGGTCCCGGGGCGTTTCCTTTGCCGCCAGCCGAGTCCAGCTGGGAAGAGAGATGAGTGCGGAGCGGATGGACAGGTGCAGTGTGTCCGTGAACTGAAAGCTGCCAGAGATGGCTGTGCATCGGGGTCCAGCTCTGAACCCCGAGAAAGGAGAGTGCTCCTGGCCTCGGCAAGGAGGAGGGGGCTGCCCACAAACGCAGCGATGTTTGCTTGTGATAGAGATCGGGGCAATTAACGGCTATCGGTTTCAGAAGTTGAGCCTCAACCTGCGTTTTGTGAGTGCAGGCTCCCCGCTGTGAGGGGAGTATGATGTCAGCGGAAGGAGGGGAGTCCGCAGCTGCGGCCGGCACGGAGGTACGGCAGCTGTTAAAACAGAGAACCGGTGGTGATTAATTCTGATGATGTGTTTGAAGATTCCACCAAGAGTTCAAGACCCAGCCCTTCCCACGGGGGACGCAGCGAAGGAGGGGAATTCCTGGGGAAAGAGAGGCCGAGGGGAGCCCCCTGAGCCTGGTCATCTTGTCGTTGAGGTTTTCATCGGATTCAGTGTGTCCACCGGCCCAGACGCCCCAGGGGAATGCGCTGTCCACACTGAAACTCGGCCTGAGGGTGAGTGAGGGCTCCGCCTCCATTGCGGCCGACGCCCGGCGTTCCGCAGGTCCCCTGTTTGGGAAACGCTGCCACCAGTCCCAGGCCGCGGGATGGCCGCGGGATGTCCCCGGCTGGGCTCACCGGGGAGCCGGGCGCCTTGACCCACTTCCTGGCGTGTGGAAACCAAGATCTCTAACACCTCTTAGGAAAGTCTTTAACATTTTTTAAACTTTTCTTTCCAACCCTGAGTCTACCTGTGGCCGGTGGGGGAACCATGGTAAGACATTCCTCCGTTCCTGAGGTTTCATGTAGCTTGGATTTCTATAAAAGGTGGCCTGTTTCTTCGCAGCTTTGAATACAAAGTTGGATAGTATGTTCTGAGGGGGGGAAATTAAAAGAAAAATAAAAGCTATGATGCCACAATATAAGGAAAGTGTATAAATATAGCTAAAGTAATGTTTCAAGTAACAGGATAATCTTACCATAAAAACAGTCAAAATAAGAGGGGGAAAAAATCTTACACGCTTTTATGCAAAATATCTCTGGTCAAGCCTTTTTTCTTAAAGGTACAAATTAAAATTCAGAAATAAGTAGCCCGGAAGTCAATGCTGGGTCTCTTAGGTCAGCAGGTAACTAGCGAGAAGGCGCGGGGAAAGTCAACCTCTCTTATAGATATTTTTCAGAGAAGAAGGAAGAGGGGGACAGAGAGAGAAACATCAATGATGAGAGGAATCATTGATGGGCGACCCCCTGCACGCCCCCTGCTGGGGATGGAGCAACCTGGGCACGGCCCCAGACAGGAATTGAACCTCGACCTCCTGGCTCATAGGTCAATGCTTAACCACTGAGCAGCGCCGGCCGGGCCAAAGTCAGTATGTTTGAATGTGTAGGTTGACCCACTAAATTCGGAGGAGACACAGGCTGCGGCTCAGATTGCGGGAGGCAGGGAGCAGATGGGGGCGTTACCAGAACTCGCCTTGAAGTCATGAGCACCGGGTACCGCGCATGGCATCTGCTCGCTAACGGGATGGAGCGTGTCCGTTTCTGGGCGTGCGCGCAGGGCCCGGGGAGCCTGCATTCCTCTGCACAGGTCAGGCCGCGGACAGGCTGCGTGGAAATGAGGCGGAACGATGACGGCATCGCTGAGCTCGGCCTCCTGGCACGGACAGGAGTCCCCGGGCTTCGGCCTGGAAACAAAGGGCCCTTGTGCCCGGGCTTCGATCTTGGGGAGATCAGGTTGCTCAGTCCTCACTCCCCCTTTTCTCTAAAAAAAAAAAAAAAAAGTAGGCAGAGCAGAATGAGAGCTGAAGCCAGAAACAAGGTTTGAAGGCCCCTGACAATAGTTCCCTCTGCAGGGCGGGAGCAGCCGCGGGATTTCATTCCAGGAGGCTGATCCCTAACCCGTGTGAGGCCCCGGGGATCCCGGGCTCCCGGCTCCGGCCAGGCCCGCTCCGTCCTGCGGGAATGTTGGGTGCTCACCTCGTGTCCTTGCGGCTTCACTTGGCCTGGACAACGTGATTATTACCACGTTGTGTGCTTTAGGGGTTTTTTAATTTTTATTTTATTTTTGTATTTCCTTTTTTTTTCTTCTTTTTTTTCTTTTAGGTTTTCCTGTTTTGTTTTTGTTTTTTTAATGA
The DNA here is from genome assembly GCF_000412655.1 of Myotis brandtii. Lineage (NCBI taxonomy): Eukaryota > Metazoa > Chordata > Mammalia > Chiroptera > Vespertilionidae > Myotis > Myotis brandtii. The sequence continues at coordinate 1,158,205 of NW_005370862.1, read as the reverse complement.
ACAGGCGCGTTGGAGCAGGGACCCTGCCCCACTCCCCCTTCCGTTCACTCTCCATCCATCTGTCATCAGGGTCTGAGGACGATCAGACGATGGATGGGACCCGGGTCGGAGCAGCACTCACCCCAGAGCAGGGAGGGGGTGCGCCCTTCACTGGAAGGTGCAGCTTGGCCGAGCTCATGGAGGGAACAGCAGTCTGAGGGCCTTGGTCTGCCCTTTCACTTGCCGGGCCTTGGTCTGGGGGGGGTGTTGACTTTGATGAGGGGACACCCAGGCAGGCTCCCTCTTGAAGGACACCTTCCCGGGGGGGGT
>NW_005370862.1:1156106-1157659 GCF_000412655.1 Myotis brandtii | reverse complement strand
CGGTAATGGGATGGCAGGATGCCCGGGATTCATGGGGCATAAAGCCGGGAGGCGGGCGGGCGGGGGGCAGTGGAGGATTGTGGGAGGCGGGAGCGGGGCTGGAGGAGCCGGAGGAGCCGGATGTGTGAGGGAGAGTGGCCCAGAAAGGCAGGTCAGACGGAAGACATTCGGCTCTCAGACACGCTTTCCGACCCGGCTTTAAAGTGTCAACAAAAATGTGGCAGCGTCTTAAATAATAAATCGCGGGATGCGGGTCGGGCCGAGGAGAAGCGCATCTTCCTTTGCACAAAGGCAAGCGTGCCCGTCACTTTCACGTCTGGTCTGTGAAAACCCACGCACGAGGGCCTGACTCCGGCGGACCAAAGCGCAGCGACTCCGCCAGGCTCCGTCTGGGTTCCAGCAAAAGCGCGCCCAGGGCCTGCCTGCCGATGGTGTCTGGTGTGTCTGCTGCTTCGTTCCCATGGCCAGGCCGCTGCTTCAGCGAAAACCAACTTTCCTCCTCACGGACGGACACAGTGGGTCCCCAGCCTTAGTTCAGGGGACTGGCCCGGGACCGTCCGAAGGCCCCCGCCCTGTTCCCTTCATTCCTGCTCACGCTCCACTCACCTCCTTCTACAAACCACACGCCCCCCTGTCTCCCATGGTTATCCTGCCTGTCCCTCCCCCTCCACTAGAGAGTGAGCGTGACCAGGGCCGGAGTCACTGACGGTCTCGTCCATGGAGGGATCCCAGCGCCCAGGACAGCGCCTCGCCAATGGGGGACGCTCCCTAAATGCAACGGGCAACGCCCAAGGGGTGAGTGGGGAATGAGCCCCTCGCGCCCTCCTCCCCGGCACCGCTTTCGTCCCCGAGAAACACAGAACATGTGGGCTCCAGAGGGTTCAAAAGTGGGTTTATCCACCCGGAAGCATCATGCGGCCACTTGAGGAGACTCGAGCGGGTCAAGTAGACGGCATGTGACCAGCCAGTACCTGTGGGGACGGAGGAGTTAGCGGGCAAATTCCACAAAGCGAGGGGTTATTTTTAGCCGGGCGGTGGGGAGCGAGGGGCCGAGGAGGGGCGGCAGGAAGGAGTAGGGGCAAGGGCTGTTGGACTCAAAAGGAGATTGGTCCTGATTTTTACCATCTGGGAGCTAACCTAAATCCCTAGGAAAACAAGGATCCCTCTGGCCAAGGTAAAATTAAGGAGACACAACAATCTATACTCATTAACGGCCCCATAAAGCACCGGCAAGCCCCGGGCTGCCTCCTGCCCCGGTTCCCCGGCTCCTGCGGGCACCTGTCTCGGGCAGGCGTGCACTAAATATATTCACATTGTTTATGAACGCGCCTGATTGCAGTTAAACAATTGATGGAGGTTAATCCCCGTTGGTTTGTATAAGAAATGGCTGTTCGGAGCCTGAACGCATATCTGAGTGATGACAAATTGGATTTGCCGAGTTGGAGAGAGAGCCTGTGGGGATGGAAGCAGATGAAAAATACCCGGCGGCTGGGACCTGGAAGCAGGGAAGTGACTGAAAGCCGCTTGGGAAGCAGTGTGTTCAGGGCGCTGCC
>NW_005370862.1:1153170-1156048 GCF_000412655.1 Myotis brandtii | reverse complement strand
ATGGAGGAAGGGGGCGTCCCCTCCCTTTGGCACGGAGTCCAGATGCTGGGCACACTCCCTCCCCCTTCGGGCCACACCTCCAACGTTCCCGTCTACGCTTCTGTCTTTTCTTGTCCTAGACCTTGGGGTTGTGCGCTCCCAACTCACTACAGGCTGGGCCTTTGGTTCTGCTACTGGGTGCCTGTCGGACCCCTGTACTCAGCAGGCTGGGCCGTGAGAGCGCCCACAGATCACCGCTGTCTTCAGCAACGGGAAAGTGGGCACGTAGAGAGGGGATGGCTCTTAGCCTTCAGGCAGTCCCCAAACCCCTTGATTTACAGGTGAGAATAAAAGAGAGAGAGAGAGAGAGAGAGAGAGAGAGAGAAGAGAGCACGTGCTCCCTGCACGCCCTGACGTGTGGCTAATGGAGACGAGACGCAGGCCTGGTCCCCAACCACCGCCCGCTGCCTCTCTCCTTCAGTGAGGACCGGGCCGCTCTGGCCCAGCCCAGGGCCTCACGGTGCCCGGAGAACCAGTTCCCATCCATCACTTATTTTTAGCCACCTTGGAAAGTTTCCAGTTGCCAAAGGCGGAGAGGTGACCTGTTATTTTTTTTTTTACTTTTATAGAACATTCTGAGAAAAGAAAACAGCAGCACATTCCATGTACCCATAGGTGGTCCCTAAGAACAATACAACTTTTCATACATTTCCATGATCTGATAGTTGATATATACCTCAAGATATCTATATGCATGCATGTCTATACATCAGCATGTCTACACACGCGCATAAACATACATCATGTGTGTGGATGGCACAGAAAAGACTTGGGAATCATGGATGCGACCCTCTGCCTACCCAGGCTGGGCGAGTATTCCACCTGCTTGAACATCTGCATATACCTTATAAAACCAGGAATTGGACATGTGTCATAGGGTTGAGCAAGGAGATGATTAAATGATAGAGCTGATGTCACGGTAATAATGGAACGATGGACTCACGAGTCACCCGTTGAGCCCTCAGAGGCCCCGACGGCCTTCCTTGCTTCCTGCCTGGAGGAGGAGGCAGGGCCAGTGTTCCTCCCTGACCACTGGTCCACAGATCAAGGGGCGAGGATGTAACAACAGTGCTCAGAGCGCTGGGTGCTGGGGGACCCTCGGGGGCCCGGGCATTGTCTCCATTTCTGCAGACAGCTCTGAGTTTGGTTAAGGGGACGGCAGCACCCTGGTTGTGACTCGGTACCACTGAGAGCCGACTCCAGCCCTGCCCAGCACCGAAGGCTACTTGACCTTCACAATGGAGCTCAAAGTCAACTCATGTTTGGAGAGCTCCGCGGGTTCCTTCCCCCAGGTCAGGTACCACGCCCGGGCTTCTGTGGCTTCTACTTGCATCGTCATTTACTTTGTTTTGTTTTGTTTTGTTTTGGGGGGGAGGGGGGATTGAATGTATGATGTTATTTTTGTTTATTTTTTTATTGTTGACAGTATTACAGATGTCTCCCATTTTGCCCCCCTATAGCCCCCTCCTCCCCGCCCCTACCCAGCCCCCAGGTCTTCACTACCCTGTTGCCCATGTCCATGGCTCTGCATGTAAGTACATAAGCTCTTTGGTTCATCTCTTCTTAGCATGCACTTCGCTTGTGAAGAAGCAGAGAAGCAGGCACGGTGGGAAACTCGCCCACGCCCGAGGCCGATGCAGCGCTGATTGTAGATGCTCCCTGACTGAAGAACTCGGTGAGTGTTACTGACGACTGAATAAAGGACTGCGCCTTGAACCCGAGCTCCCGTCCAAGCAGGCGCTGACACCACAGGGGCCGAGTGAAGGGAAGGGTGGCTCTGTCCGATTCGGGTGAAGGAGGCAGGGCAGGGCAGGACTGGTGCCCACCGTAGGTCACCCAGACCATGGCTCCCTGGCCACTGCTCAGGGACAGCTCGGCGGCTTAGGCAATGGGCCCTTTGGCGATGGGGACACAGTGCTGCACACCTGGGTTGTCTTCCACTGGTGGCTCCAAGCACTGCTGTGTGCGGGATGGGGATGCCATTGGCATTTGCGGAGATGGGGCTTCCCCAGCTCCCCTATCTGCTCTATGGGCCTGGGTGCACGGAGGCTGAAGGGGAGGATGGTGCCTGGGGCTGATTTGGGGGCTGAGGGGAGAGGGGACCAGAGGCAGGAATCCCGGGCTCCCATTGGGGGCTCTTTGCTTGGCTGATACGCAAAAACGAAAGGAGACAGAGGACAGAAGAGGGTGCTGGGTTCCAGCCGGAGGGGCTTGGAGAAACAGCAGTGTCTCCTGCCGACCGGGGGCTGGGGGTGAGGACCTGCAGACACGCTGCTCGGTGTCTCCGTCATTTCCACGCGCCTCCAAGGACATCCTGGGGCCGCGAGGGGGAACCCCGGCTGGCTCTGCAGCGGGTCCACGCTCCGCCTCCCTCTCCCGTGGCCGGGAGGGCGTCCGCGTGGCCCTGCACTGCCCTCACTTCAGAAGGCGGTTCTTGGTCAAATGGTGAGTTTCCCCCGACACTGAAATGAAACCTCGATACAAGAAATTGTGCGTAGACATCCCTTGAAAATAAAGCTTGAAATCCGATGACTTTAATTCTTTTTCTCCTTTGTTTTTACAAAAAGGGTTGGGATCATGCCCACACGGGACCTAAACGCCAGACAAAAGCCCCTCTGCGGCGGAGCATCATGGGAGGAGCTCTTGCCGCTCGCTCACGGGCTGGGCCTCCTGGACGTCCTCGGGGCTGCGCTGCAGGGCGCGCCAGGGCCCTTCATCAGGGTCGGCATCTCCAGGGCGGCATCCACCCACATCGGTGCGGGGAGCAGGGACAGGAGGACGCTGGGAGCCGGCGGCAGAGGCCGAGTGATGCTCAGGAGACAGAGCTGCCAGGGCTGAC
>NW_005370862.1:1150032-1153117 GCF_000412655.1 Myotis brandtii | reverse complement strand
CCGCCCGGCACACCTCTGGTTTGCATCATTCTCAGAATCAAAGCCACCGGGAGCTGCGGTGGAGCGGCAGGCAGGCAGGCACGCATTCCGGGGCCTGGCCGACACTCCCCAGATGGCTCCCGCTCCACCTCGCTCTCGGGTGACTTTTCCCAAAACGAAATCCTCTTGTCGGACTGCCTCGGCCTGGGTTTTGTTATTGTTCATACCCTCCTTGCAAAGGAAGTGTGAGGCAGCTAAAAGCATTCCTTTGGAGATGCTATCTGATCAGCTGGGATTTCCAGATACCCCGGGGCCAGGAGGGCGTGTGTGTGCGTGTGCATGTGTGCGTGTGCATGTGCGTGTGTGTGTGTGTGTGTGTGTGTGAGCATGCACACTCCTGCAGGGAGCCTGCCCTCTCCCTCCGCAGCGAGGGGCTGTCGGGCAGAGAGACACATGTCCGTGTGGCCATGTGGCGTTTTATGGGCCGGGATCCCGCGTGCCTGACAGCCTTGCATTTTTAATGGCGATGATGTTCCATGGACTTGATGGGTGACACTCTCCCAATTCGCAGAGCATTGCATAACATTTATTAAAAAGGGACAAAGTTTATTTGACAATCAGTGACAAACGGGAACACGGACATGGACATTGGCACAGCGGCCCTACCCCGTCCGTGTCTCGCACACACACGGCGTATTATTCCCACTTGGTAAGTAACGGGGAGACAAACATGGAGGTCCTGTACTGCGAGATTGCCTTGGGAACAGCAGATGCTCGAGGGCCGGCATTCTGCACGGAGCCCTGTCTGCTGTCGCTCATGGCGCGGCAGGGCATTGGCCAGAGAGTCCCATAAATGGCCAGCGAGAGGGAGGATCGAGCACACAGCTCCTGTCCTGTCCGCCCGCGCAGGCAGGTCATTGCGGTGATGCCAAACAGCGGAGCTGCCCTTCAGAAGGAAAGCCTGCAGAACTCGCCAGACGATGCCGGCATCAGCAGCAGAGGGGACACGCCCACGCACCCCCAGCACCCGCGCACACGGGTGCAGAACAGACTCTACAAAGCCGTTTTAATAAAGAAATCCTGTTTTCCCATCGCGTGTTGTGTCATATCTTGAACATTATTAAAAGTGAGTGGAGCCCTAGTCGCTTTGGCTCAGTGGATAGAGTGTCGGCCTGCAGACCGAAGGGTCCAGGGTTCGATTATGGTCAAGGGCACGAACCTTGGTTGCAGGCTTCTCCCTGGCCTGGGCCCTGGTCGGGATGTGTGCAGGAGGCAACCCATCGATGTTTCTTTCCCTCTCTCTTCCACTCTCCCTAAAAACCAATGGAAAAATATCCTTGGGTGAGGATTAACAAAAAAAGTGAGTAGAGATACATCCACAAGCAGAGCAAGGCTGGACCACCCCAAAGGAAATGGCTCCTCCTGGCTCAGCCCACGCACAGACCCTTGGTGGGGAAGCGGACCCGGGGCAGGGGACCCGCAAGGCCCAGTTGAGTTTGCATCGAAAGCCACACGGCCCAAGGAGTTGCTCATGACCCACGCAGACGCTCAGGGAGGGGTGGATGCGGCCCCGGAGCCGGCCCAGTGTTGACGTCCTTCTGGAAGGTTGGAGCCCTTTCTGCAAGGTCAGTGCTTGTGTGGAGATGCCCAGCCTTCCGCCAATGCCTTCTCCCTTCCACCAATGCCTTCTCCCTCCCACCAATGCCTTCTCCCTCCCGCCAATGCCTTCTCCCTCCTTCCTGTGAGGCATTCGTGCTGCAGGGGCTAGAGAGGAAGGTCCCACCCACACATCTAAGACGATCCCTTCCTGGTCCCTTCCCAGTGGCAGCCCCGCCCCAGGTGTGAGCTCCGGGCCAGCTTTGTTGTAATGGAGGGTTAGGGTAGGTTCTGTCCATTTCTCGAGGGAAATGGAGTGGAGATGAGATGATTTAAGACCCGGTTATCCGAGCTCAAAACTGCTCGAGCTCCAGTGGCTTCTGTGCTGGAGGCACCAGGTGAGAACAAGACTCAGAGGCCCCTGCACCTTCCGGGCCAGCCCACGGCCCCTCTGCTCGCTCGGCCCCGTCTCCTGCATCTGGGAGGGGCCGGTGGAACCAGTCCGCAGCAGGGCCTCAAGGCTTTGAGGGGAGGACTCAAGGGGGTCTCCTGGGGCACCCCAGATGCTTTGAGCAGAATAGAAAGGAATCAGCATCAAACGCCTTTTTCGCTCCAGGAAAGGGAAGGAAATGATCCTGCTGGAAATCACAGGGAAAGGCTACCTGGGAACGAGGTTGGCTCTGGGTGGGTTTCACCTGTGGAAGGGCCTCGGCCCCCCGTGGTCCTGTGAGTGAGGGGTGTGGCAGCCGTGGTTTCGAGTGAGAATCCAAGACATCACGGCCATTGTGAGCCACACACGAGCCAGGCCCAGCCAGGTCCTGTCGACCAGTCCTGAACGCTCGTGACGTGTGTAGGACCCTCAACATGTTGCCGTTTTGACCCCTGGATGATGGAAAAATACAAATACTGTCAGGGTCCGCGCTGCTGTTTGGTTCTCAGAGCCTGTGATGGAGAGAACACGGGGAAATATCTCTCACTCTGACCACCTCCTTGAATGGGGCCACCTTCCTGGGGGGAAGCCCAAACCGGGACCACACGCTCGTCCATAGTCCTCGCAGGCGACACGCTCCTCCAGGGGACACAGGCGTGTTCAGTGCCAGCTCCGTGCCACCATGGAGACGCCTGCTCAGCCCGGAGAGCAGTAGAAAACATCTCTTCCCACACGGACCGCTGATCTCTGCCATTCAACCCAGAGCTGCCATTGGGGTTTGGCTCAGAGAATCCGAGGACAGAGAGCGCGCAGCCAGAACTCGGGGCGATCGCCACATGTTTTATTCCGAGTGTCATTGAGCATCCGCCTCCCTGGCTGAGAGCTGATTGGCTGGGCTTTATTTCAGCCCAGAGTGATGTTGTAAATGACTAATTTATAAAATCTTTGAAAGTAAGGGTTTCTAATGGAAGTGCTTACACGGCCATAACTCTGGCGTGGCAAATGGCACCACTGCCGTTAAGGGTGTGTTGTTGTTTGTTTTATGCTAATCTCCCTTCAGTGTGACAGCCTGTCACCTGC
>NW_005370862.1:1140255-1149807 GCF_000412655.1 Myotis brandtii | reverse complement strand
GGCACAGCAGGCCTGGGAGCACCCCCCCTCCAGTCCCCAAAGTGAAGGAGCCCCACTTCATTTGAGCTTTGCAATTCTTCAGTGTGGTTTCTGAGACAAAACCCACAGAAGCTCCGTGCTCGATACACTGTGCGTCTCCCCCCCCAGTCCCACGCCGCGGATGTCAGACCCGGAAACGCTGGCCAGCCTTGGCACTTTTTCTAGTAACGGATTCTCTTTGGAGCAGCTGAGATTTCGGCACAAAAGGGGAATATGCAAATGGGGGGCGGCTGCATGTGTTCCTGAAGTCACGTGGGTTTTGATAAAGAAAAATGCGTCTCACACACAGAGGTCCCAGGTACCTCCTCTAAGCTGGGAGCGTTGCCGTGCACGCCGTTCACGAGTGGCAAACCCAACCTGATTGTGGTAGCACGTCCGTCAGGTTTTCATAGAAGCTGCAAGCCTTTCATTTGGATGGAATTAACCAGCTGGTGTGAAGGCATTTCCCTGCGAACCTGTTCAGGTTTTCTGGCAAGTTCCTCTCTAGCTCTTCGCCCAAGAACCGGCAGGCCGTCCCTTCCCGTGTGGGTGGCCACATGTCCCCGCCCCTTCTCCCAGCTCCGCCTCTGTGGCCGGCCAGGGGAGCAGACTGCCTCCAGCGGAGGGGACGCCCCACAGGCTGGTCCTTGGAGACGCCCATCCACGCTGCTCTGTTAACCAACCGGCCCCTGGAACGCGGGACCCATTTGGCTTCTCCAGCCCAGGCTGCACCCGCGATGCCAGCCTGGGGAGTCGCTTTCCTGGGTGACACCCTCAGCTGCTCCCTGGGTGGTCCTTAGATGTCTCCATTAACTGGGACAGCGACTCAGCACATGACAATCTGCCACTTCAGTCATATTTGCCAATAACGGGCCCTGCCTCCCCCGGAAAAGTTCAGATCGGAGATGCGGGGCTGGTGGGCCTCCCGCTGCCTCTCGACACCTGAAATGAATTGTTGCCGCGCCCGCGAAGCCTCTCTCTGATGTTTTTAAGACAACACAACCTAACTTTCCGCTCTCCTTCCATATCCTCGGTCAGGTCCTTGGCATCGAAACTGAAAAACCATAAAGGCCAGGAAAAAAAAGAGAAAAAGGAAGAGGAAAAAGGCAAGCAAACTGGTCTAGTTGCTCGAGGGAGTCGCTTTCCTGGGTGACACCCTCAGCTGCTCCCCGGGTGGTCCTTAGATGTCTCCATGAACTGGGACAGCGACTCGCAGCACATGACAATCTGCCACTTCAGTCATATTTGCAATAACGGGCCCTGCCTCCCCCGGAAAAGTTCAGACCGTGAGACGCGGAGCCTCTCGACACCTGAAATGAATTGTTGCCGCGCCCTCGAAGCCTCTCTCTGATGTTTTTAAGACAACACAACCTTCCTTTCCGCTCTCCTTCCGTGTCCTCGGTCAGGTCGTTGGCATCGAAACTGAAAAACCATAAAGGCCAGAAAAAAAAAGAGAAAAGGGAAGAGGAAAAAGGCAAGCAAATTGGTCTAGTTGCTCGTGAGGGAGGCGGTGGTCCCAGCCCTCCCATGGCCGACCAGATGGCGGCGGCAGCAGTTCCTCCCGGGCCTCCCCTGCCCCAGCGCAGGAGGGGGCGGAGCGGCCTCTGCAGGCGCCTAATGGAGCTCAGTCAAGGGGACCAGACGCCGCTATCAGCAGAGTCCGACCCGGAAGGACCCAACAAAGCGTAGGAAGCACGGAGACACATTAGTGAGAGGAGGGGCACCCGGCGCCGCTGCCACCTGCCCCTCCCTCACAGCTACCTCACCCCTGCTCAGGGCCCTTCTGCGGCCCCACAGCCCAGAGCCCCGGAGGAAGGGGCTCAGCCTTGGCCCCCACAAACCGCCCAGGGCTGGCAGGGACCTGGGGCCCAGGTCAGGGTGGAATCGAATATGACAACTGAATCTCTCCATCTCCACAAAAGCACGCATGTCCGTGCGGAGTCTTGCCTCTAAGTCACACGTGGCCCCCATCGTGGGCCTTCAGGCTGCATCTGGCTTGGGGCCGGGGGCTCTGAGGGAGAGCCGGCTGGAAGGGCACCTCGGCGGGGCTTTGCACCCATCGATGAGCTGCAGGTGAGGGACTCCAAAGGCACTAGACGTGCTTCCTCCGGGCGGGGCCTCCCGTTCCCGTTAGGGATAAAAGGGGCCCCCGCTCTGGGTTTCCTGGGGGAGCCTGTGAGTCAGCCACTCCAGGCTTTACCAAATCCTGCTGCTCTGCTGCCCAGCTGATGTACGTCCCCCTGGTCCAGGGTCCCGAGGGTCCCAAGAGGCTGCAGGCCCTCAGCCGCACGGGCACAGGTGTTTTTCATTCCCCCTCTGGTGGGGGGCGGGCCCCTTGGGACGGAAGACAGCTCTGTCCTGGCCTCCGTCCTTGGTGCACCTCCCCTCTCCCTGCAGCAAGCCAGCCCCACAGACACGCGGGTCCACGGAGCCAGGTCCACGGAGCCAGGTGGGACATCCGCTGGGCCGGGATTTGCAAACGTGTGTGGGGAGAGCAGTGCTTTCCGCTCAGCACATGCTGGAAGGACACAGCTGCACCCCCGCCCACAGAGGGCGCTGCTGGCATCTAGTGAGTAGTGGGCATGGCAGCAGCTAAATGCCCTGCAGCGTTACCCTGCCCCAAATGCCCCGTGTGGAGGTGGAGAGACCCTGGCTGTGGGGAGAAGTCAGTTCCTCTTCCTAATCCCTTCCTAAGGCCTTTCCTTGCCCAGCGGAGGGCCTTGTCGTTCGTTCTACCGTTGCCTGGGAGGAGCGTGGACTGTTTCACTGATGCGCCAAAGAACCAGAACAGAAAGACGCAGAAAGGTCCAGCCGGGTGACTCGGGAGCTGAGTGTCATCCCAGGCACCAAAGGTCACCAGTTGCTTCAATTCCTGGTCAGGGCACAAGCCAGTTGCAGGCTGGATACCCAGTAGGGGGCGTGCAGGAGGCAGTTGATCGAGGATGCTCCTCTCTCACCCTCTCCCTTCCTCTCTCTATGAAATCTATTAAAAAGAAATATTTCTTCTTAAAAAATAAACAAAACATGATAATCCACCCTCCTCCCAAATACCCAGAGAAGTGGAGCCAAACCGTTTCCTGTTTCATAAACCACCTCAGGCCCCCGACTCGAGGTTGCTCCACCTGCACCCTCTGCCAGGCCAGGTGGTGCCGACTTCCGAGAGGACCGACATGCAGACAGAGAGGCCACCTGAAAGGTAGGTCCCGCGCTCTGCCGCAGCCCCAGCCCCAGCCCGTCTCAGCGGGACCAGCAGGCAGCCCGTGTTTGTGACTTCCTTCAGAGACCCTGGTTCATCGGGGACGTGTTTCCGCTGGTTACTTCTGGCTGCTTATTCCCACTCCTTCCCTGCTCTTCAAAGACATCCGAAGACCGGACCACTTAACAGCACACTGTGTTTGCAATACAGATTATTGATTGTCTGGTTTTAGACCGTTTTCTCACACAGCTTCCTGGTGCGAGTCGAGAATGGAGTTCCACGGGTGAGGCGCACGCTTTTCTCAAGTTCAACCTCCGAGCACTCCTGTGCTGCAGGCTGAGCGATGTTCTGAGCTTTACCTCTGCCTAGAGATGCCTCCGGCAGGCAGAGGTGTTTGCACGGCTCTGTCTTCTCCTGCAGACCCAGGGTGCGCCCAGGTGCACGCACCGCAGCTGGAGAGCGGCGCTCCTGACAGAAGGACCTGCCCTGCCAGGGAACAGGGACCGGCGCTGGAGCCATCACGCTCCCTGTGACCTGTGACAAAGCGGTGCTGGCGGCCTGGTCGCTAGCCGTAGACAGAGGACAAATTGTAGAGCTGGGTTTTGAAAATTCTCACCAACATCTTTTAATGTCCTGAGCTGAGGCCGAGAATTTCCCAGCGGGCTCGCCAGTGACACCGATGGATTTATATTTACAATTGGAAAGGTGAAGAGGAGGGGAAGCGTTGAGGTCTGGGTCCGTCCCCGGGAGCACGTGGGGATGCTGTGTGTACATGGTGGGGTGTGCTCACAGGCAGTGATGGCTGGGGATGAAGGCCCTGTTTGTATTTGCCCAGCATTTGGGAGTTTACCAATATCCAGATGTTTTGAGTCATAAAGTTAGTTTAATGCCCCAAAGCCAGACTGAAGCTGGCCTTGTCTCCTGGAGTTGGGGGTCCCGCGGCCCACGCCGGAGCTGGAGGTGCCGGACACAGCGTGCCTGCGTGGGATTCCTAGGTAACGCCGGCTAATTGAATTTGAGCATGGGTTGTTATCATATACCATACAGCTGGTGTTTTGCAAAGAAAAATAATATTTTAAAATAGATTGGCTTTCCTAAAGGGGCATGTCGATCAAACCTCGTCAACTGTTTCACAACCTGCTAATTAGATTAAGCCAATTTAATGACTCGGGCATGCAAATGCCTTACCCTCCCGCTCCCCCTCCTTCACTAATGCATACATAGGCAGAGAATGAGGCGGGATAATTTTAAGGCCAGACCCATATAAGCTGGGAGATTCAAATTAAAGTTTAATTAACCTGCTTAGTACAAGAACCTCTGAACAGCGGGGGATTTTACACACGGTTACGTGTGGTCTGTAATAATCAGGCACAACAGGCACCTCCCAGGCCACCCCGGGCGCCGGGGAGCCGCCTGGGCCTGGGTACTCCCTCGATTGTCCGAAGCCCGCCGATTCCCGAAGAAAAGTATTTGGAGATCCGCTCGCCAGCCATCCTTAGGCTACATGTACACACACACAGCAGAGTCTGGGAAAAAGGAGGTTGTGCTCACTCAAGTACCTGTGATGTTGTAAACAGCCAGTTGGATTCGTCAAACGATTGAGCGGTAAATACATGCATTATTGATTGCCTCTCGGAACGCTCCTCACAGAACAGCCTACGGTGAGTTGGAAGTGGAGTTGAACCTGTAACCTGTACCCTTTATCCCAGTTTAACCAGTTGAACACTCAGGGGGGAGCCCCATTGTTTGCTTTTACCTCCGGGTTGGAAAGAGTATCTGGTTGGGCTGTCATGTTTGGCATCTATGTGAGTGAGTCTATTGCAGCCGTGTCTTGCAGAGGAGCGTGTGGGAGGGTGACTTATCCTACCAACGGCTAGACCAGTGATGGCGAACCTTTTGAGCTCGGTGTGTCAGCATTTTGAAAAACCCTAACTTAACTCTGGTGCCGTGTCACATATAGAAATTTTTTGATATTTCCAACCGTAGTAAAACAAAGACTTATATTTTTGATATTTATTTTATATATTTAAATGCCATTTAACAAAGAAAAAATGAGTTCCCGTGTCACCTCTGACACGCGTGTCATAGGTTCACCATCACTGGGCTAGACTGTGCCCTCATTTCGTGTAAATACGAATACCAAGCGTTTGGGACCAATGGAGAAGCGAGATATGTTTCTCTTCTGTAGCCCACGCCTGGCTTCCCTGAGCTAGATGCTCAGTTCCCAGATGCTGCGCATTATAAGGAAATCTTGGGGAGACTGGCATGCCAGCTGAGTCGTGGCCTGGGGTGGGGTGGGGGGGCTAGGATGAAAAGCATCTCTCCGACAGTTAGATGAATGAAAAGGAGCAGCAGGCAAGGTCCTCCACTGACAGGGTTGAAGTCTTCTTCCTAGAATCACATAAGAGCTCATGGTGAGAACCTCCCCTCGGTGGCTGCCCTCCCCTCCCCGCCGTGTCCCACCACAACCTTCCCGCTCCTCCCACCGTGAACTCTGACATGGAAGAGCTCACCTGGAAAATGCTTCCTACGGCAGAGGCCGAGCCCTTCGGTGGGGTTTCCTGAAGAAGAGGGGTGCCCAGGGACAGTAGGCACAGCCTCCTGGACCTGTGTGGAGAAGGCCATGCGAGTCAGCAGGGCCCCTGGCATAGCCGCCTTCAGGGAGAGGAGGCCACTCTGTTGGCCGTTGGTCAATCGACGAATCGCTGGCTCTTCCTCTCAGCCCCGAAGACGCAGCCAGGCTCATAGATGTTGGGCTCCGTGGGATGAATCACTCCAGGATTCCATCTGGAGAATCTACAAAATAAAGGTGTCAATACGCATACCATTCACCAAGCAGAAGAGGCCCAGACCATTGAAGTCACAGAGGGTAGAATTGCTCCTCTAGGAACCGTATTTTTGAGAAGCCAAATGAACCGAGTGGAGGAAGTCAAGTCCTTGTAGAAGCACGCTAGCTGATGGCACGGAAAGGATGATAGAATGAGTCGTCACCAGGGTGCAACCCCCAGGTGACAGCTGACTCAGGAAATGATCATCAGCACGGGAAACCTTTGGGCAAAAGTTTAGTGGGGAGCTTTGCAAGGGGGTCATCACGCCGTGGGATGAGCCACTGACTGGTTCTCATATCATTAAAATACAACAGTAAACACTATCCTCCAAGTGTTGTCACACTATGTGCAATACTTGAAGGATCTTTGCCAGAAACACAGAACCTAAATCTGATCAAGCCTTCAGAATTAGCTTCCAGTTTATAGGAACTACGGGGATACCTTAAGGCGCTGAATGACACAACGAGGAAGCCAGGAGAGAAACCCCTTCCCAAGGACAGCTGGGCTGGTTTCTTCAGCAAGTCAACGTCATGACTTAAACCCAAAGTGGGCAGTGCTTTATATGTAAAGAGACCCGAAGAGACTTAACCACCAAATGTAAAGGATGGGCCTTGCTTGAATCTGGATTTTTACAGACCAACTTTCATTAGCGCTGCGACAACTCTGGTGGGGGTAGGGTAGTAGATGTAACTTTTAGAACTTCGCAAGGAGATACGTTAAAGTAAGATGAGATAACATCTGGAATTTGATTTTATATACATCAGCAAATTAAAAAAAATGTAAGGCAAAATTCTAATCGCTATTGAATCTCACCGATGGGTATTGGAGAGTTCAAGGTACAACTTTTCTATCCGTGGCTATCTTTGAAATTTTTCTTAATAAAAAACATCACGCTGTTGCTGTGGATGATTGGATGGATGGATGGATGGATGGATGGACAGACGGATGGGCGGGTGGATAGAAGGAAGGAAGGATTAGATGACACCCAATGTTTCATGTGGACACATTATCCATAAAAGGTTATGGGCCATATTTACCAAAATATGGCATCATCTATATATATAAAACCCTAATATGCAAATAGACCGAAAAGATGAGATAACATCTGGAATTTGCTTTTATATACATCAGCAAATTAAAAAATTGTAAGGCAAAATTCTAATCGCTATTGAATCTCACCGATGGGTATTGGAGAGTTCAAGGTACAACTTTTCTATCCGTGGCTATCTTTGAAATTTTTCTTAATAAAAAACATCACACTGTTGCTGTGGATGGTTGGATGGATGGATGGATGGATGGATGGATGGACGGACGGATGGGCGGGTGGATAGAAGGAAGAAAGGATTAGTTGACACCCAATGTTTCATGTGGACACATTATCCATAAGGGGTTATGGGCCATATTTACCAAAATATGGCATCATCTATATATATAAAACCCTAATATGCAAATAGACCGAACGGTGGAACAACTTAACAACGGGTGGCTATGACGTGCACTGACCACCAGGGGGCATGTGCGGAACATGGCAGGCGTCGGCAGCAGGCCGCAGAGCGCAGAACATGGTGGGCATCAGCCACGGCAGGATGGTGGAGTAGGTGAGCAGGGGCGCCAGACCAAGGTGGGGTGCCAGTCACTGTCATCGGGGCGAGCCTCTGGTGGTTACTGAAAATTCTTTGTTCCCACATGCTGCGGTCCCACCCGGTGCTTGCACCCGCTGCTGGCGCCGGAGCCACCACTCGCACCTGCTGCTGGCACCCGGTGCTGGCCCCGATCACTCAGCGCGGCTGCTGGCCCTGATTGCCCCTGAGGGCTCTCCACCTCCCCCTGCTCCTGTGGGGTGATCAGGGCAGCAGCTGACGCTCGCACCTGCTGACAGCGCCGGCTCGCACTGGTGCTGGTGCCAGCCACGATCGCTCCACACTGTCAGTGGGTGCAAGCAGGGCTGGTGCTGTCAGTGCATGGGAGCAGTGGTGGCGGGAGTGGGGCTGCTGGCAGAGAGGAAACTGGGGGCTGAGACCAGAGGGGCTGGGCAGGGGCACAAAGAATGGGCTGAGATCCACCCCTGTGCCCACCGCAGCCTCGCAGCCTCGCAGCCCACAGTTCCTTTCAAGGTGCACGAATTCGTGCACTGGGCCCCTAGTGTTATATAAAAAAGACCCCACTGTCAAGGCACACTGTCAGCATGGTGCTAAGGTGAGCTTCATTCTTCTCCAAGGGTCCAGCACAGCTTACGTGGGGTCCAGGGGGCTCAGCAAGGTGCCCCCCACCCAAGTGTCGTCTGGGTGCTCAGCCTTAGTCCAAGACAGTCCTTTCACCAGCTGTCAGTTGCCTTGAAACATCCACTGGAGAACAACAATGCTTCCAGTTCTGCTTAATTACAAATTTAGTTTAAAAACACATCCTGGAAACTTCCTTCTAGGCCCCTCTACTCTCAATGCTGAGCCCTGAGATCTATTTACAAGAGAGAGAAACTTGCAACAATCGTGGATTTTTTTTTTGATGACTCTAGAACCAATGTTTTCCAAGTACTTGAACTATGAGTGAGCTATGAAATCAATTTAAAGGTCGTAGCCAGCATAACAAAAACAATAAGAGTGAGCTAGATAAGAATGGAAGTGCATTTTAGGGAGGCACTGTCTTCTTAAATCTTTGTTGCAGCTGTGTAAGCATGAGTTGGGGGTCATGATAGAAACGTGGTTTTAGAAACAAATGCAATTTGGGGGGACTTCCCTTTCACACAATTTACTCCTGTAACTCATCTGGACGTATCATGCTTATTCATTATTAACATCATTTCCAAAGACTGTGTCAGGTTTGAATAAGGGAAGGGAAATCTATAGCACCGGACGCGATTTCCTTGACATGATGGTCACCTGCTATGACTTGACATCTGGAATGAATCAGTGTCCCTGTCGGATGTAATTGAGAGGAACAAGAAAAGTGAGTGCCATACAGAGCAAGGAAGTCGGGTTTAGAATATTTGGCTTTTCTTCAGCGAGTGCTAGGCAACCCATCCTGTTACAAAGGTGCAAAAAACCACATGCTGAGCAGTGGCTCCAGCCCCACACCTGAGAAGCGCCCCCCAGCAGAAGAGGGGTTATGGGCCATATAACCCATATGAGTTATAGGAGGAAGGTCCACACGGGGACACCCTTGGATTAGCTCCTGGATGTGTGTCACCATGAACTTTCCCCACTCCCGTCATGCCACATTGTGAAGGCTCTAACGTCGGACACGTCTCAGCCCTTGCTCGACCAACCTCTGTGTCTGAGGGCTGCCTCGAGCCGCCCTGGAACCCTGCCCTACCTCCAGACAGCTTCCCACAAGATCTCACTATTTACACCTGATGTTTGCCGACTCATTAGGTTGAATAGTGTCCCCTAAAAATGCATCCACCAGGAAGCTGTGAGTGGGACCGATTTGGAAAGAGGTTCCTTGCAGATGTGATTCAGTGAAGATGGAGTGGGTCCCACTAAATGAGGGCCAGGATGATGAAAGGCTGGGCAG
>NW_005370862.1:1131317-1139635 GCF_000412655.1 Myotis brandtii | reverse complement strand
CACGGGGACACCCTTGGATTAGCTCCTGGATGTGTGTCACCATGAACTTTCCCCACTCCCGTCATGCCACATTGTGAAGGCTCTAATGTCGGACACGTCTCAGCCCTTGCTCAACAAACCTCTGTGTCTGAGGGCTGCCTCGAGCCTCCCTGGAACCCTTCCCTGCCTCCAGACAGCTTCCCACAAGACCTCACTATTTACACCTGATGTTTGCCCACTCGTTAGGTTGAATAGTGTCCCCTAAAAATGCATCCACCAGGAAGCTGTGAGTGGGACCGATTTGGAAAGAGGTTCCTTGCAGATGTGATTCAGTGAAGATGGGGTGGGTCCCACTAAAAGAGGGCCAGGATGATGAAAGGCTGGGCAGTGGCCACGTGCTTGGCAGCCTAGAACGTCTCTGATCCCACGGGCGGGCGGGCCCAGAGGAGAGGCTGTCTTTGACAAGCCGGGTTCCGGCACCAGGGCTCATCCGGCAGCTCGGGCAGAGCAGGTGCACTGGGAGGAGCACTAAGGAAATTTCTGGAAATCCAGGAGCAGGCAGAGGCGTCCAGAGGCTGCAGCCTGGTTGGAACTCTGGATTCCTAGAGATTCTTAAGACTCCACAGCCCAAGTTCCAGCCCCTGTGTCCCTGGCTGCCTGCTGCCCAGTGGCTGTGGACTGGATGTGCTGTCCACATGACGAATATCTAAGTTATAATCGCCAAGGGAACAGTCCCATTATCTCAACTCAACTGGCTGAGCCCGAGGTCATTGATCAGCAGAGACAGTGAGCATCTTTGGTCACAGGTCTATGCCAAGCCAATCAGCTCCGGGCAGCGTGGCCCGGCCCTGGGACACCGTCAGGGCTGCAGGTAAGGTCTGCGACAGAAGGTCACATGGCAGGCAGCTCACCCACAGATGTATGGCTAATGCAGGCGTGGGATTAGCATGAGCCCACACCTCAGCTTGCTGCTCGCCCACTGACTCCCCATTCTCTGAGCCAGCAGGTGCATAAACATGCACACCTTGTATGTACATATACACACCACGTGCAGCAACACACACACTATACAAGTCCTTATGTGCATAGGCCCAGCTACCTGGGACCGAAGGAAAAACTCAGCCCCATAGATCAACACTGTGTACACATGCACTCCCACACGCGTGTAACCATGGACCCCAGCCTCTCTTCCACACACACGCACCTGCGCTCAGACCTACAGACTTGTACGCTTCGACCCTTCGCCTACGCACCTACACACAGTCGTCTGTTCTCGCCTGATGGGCCTCTGCCCGGATGCAGAAATGAACGTGTGGACAGGGAAAGAGGACGTGTGCACAGCGCTCACACAGGCGCACGCCCGGCGGCCGGGACCGCGGGAGGTTTCATTAGTGCGCGTTTCCTTCCCTCTCCCCACAGGTGGCTCTGCCTGGAAGGCGGCCGGCAGAGGCGGGGGCATCTGGGCCTTGTGGGTACAGGAAGCCCCGAGTCCACTATTGATTTCCCGCTCATCAGGACGGGCTCATCAGACAGTGAGCCGGGTGGTCTGCGGGCGGTCCTGAGTGCAGGGAGCCCGCGGCCCAGTGTGGAGAGAGGGCAGAGGTTGCTCCAGACGAGGGGCTGCTGAGAGGAGCAGATGTCCCTGCAGCCAGAATCCTGCTCTGCCGGGCCGCAGGGCGAGGGGCAGCCCTGGACCTGGGCAGGGAGCCTCCACAGGAGCCCGCGTCCAAGGCCGCGCCCTGCGGTGTCAGAAGCTGGCCTCTGACCCCGCTGCCTGGTTTCATGTCGACCCGCTTTCCCTCTCAGGGCAGCATGTGTCCATCTTAGACCGCTCACCCTCTCTACGCGCCCCCCTCACCTCCAGGAAGGCGGGGGCGCTGGGCTTGGAAGGGAGGAGGTGCATTCTCGCACGGACAGCACCAGGCGCTGGAGGGGAGCCCCGGAAAGCCGCTGAGAGGACCCCCGCACAGGCCGACCCGATCGGAACTGCCCGTGCCCCTCTGCACCCCACTTTCCATCTAACACGCAGCTTGCACTCCCGGATGGAACTTTTTAAAGTGAAAAATCAATGTGCTCGAACAGAAGGCACAAACATTCGAGTACAAGACAGATGGGGCGTTAAAGAACACGTTACGTAACACCACTGGTTAATGGAGCCGGCGTCCGTATCCAGAAAGGCCAGTGGACCTCCGGCGAGGCAAGGAGGCGCCTGGGAGAATCTAGAAAATCGAGTGCCTGCCACTTAGCCATCCTGTTTGCAGGAAGGGAAATGGATCCCCTCGCGCCCACAGGAGAACCCCCCGGGGCCTTCCCGGATTACTGTTCCCTTAGTGTCCCCGTCGGAACACGGTGAGAAGCCGCCATTCAGCTCCATCTCTCACAGGAGAGGTCTGCGCCTCCTCCCACCCCGGCGTGTGCACCAGCCCTTGTGGCCGGTGGGAAGTTAGGGGGCTCAGATCTGCAAGGTCCCGACATAATGTGGGTGCCGCTTCAAGCCCCAACATCGTCTCACTCAGCGGTGCATGCAGACCTACCGGCCACGCCCACAGCAGGCCCCGTGCCTTCCCCTCCTTTGTTCTCAGCTAGAACCTCCAGGTGTCTTACATGTTTACTGAGCACCTGCTGTGTGAGGCCAGCTCACAAAATGTCTGGGGAACCCAGTCCAACGCTTGCTGTGCCTCAGCCACGTGGCCTCCGCTCAGGCGCCCCGCCTGAGGGCCACACCTTCCACCTTCTCGGCCCTTCCTCAGCCCGACCTGTCCTTCGGCTGCACCGGGGGTGTCCCATGGGCAGTGGGGCCTGGATGCCCATCCTCACCCAGAGTCCAGCTGTCGCCCTGTCTAGAGTCCAGGCTGTCACTGGGATTGCACCCTCGGGGCCCATCCGAGAGTGACTCTCTCCTCCTATTTCCCGGGGCCAGGTGGTGAGGCTCCGGGCGCACGCCCGCTCACAGGCCCGTACCTGCGGGCTGCCCGCACTGCTCAGGAGAGAGAGGGCCGCCTCGGGGAAAGCAGGGGGACAAAAGGCTGTGGCCCAGGCTTTGGGGCCAGCACGCTGGATGCAAATCCCAGCCTCGATTTTACTGTAGCAGTGACGCTCTGATGAAGGTCATGGGAAGGTCAGGCTCTGTCAGACACGGGCATGCGATGCCCTCATCCAGTGTTCCCTGTCCAGGTCATTACTGCACGTGTTTATCTGCTCTGGACTAAGGCCGTGTGGCAGCAGGGGAGCTGGGGCTCTGCCCCGGGGGCGGGGGGGGATTCACTTTGTGTCACGTCACCACATCCCAGGGTAAGGACCTTGGAGAGGATGGCTCCCCTCACAGAGCCCGTGCCCGTCTGATGTCTGATGAGAGCGCCGTGTCCTGCCTCCCCGGTGCCTTCAGCCACCTGCAGGCCCTCTGACAGTGTGGGGTGCGGGGCGCAGCTCGCTCGGTGCCGCTCACACGTGCCGCGCTCGGGGAAAGCAGGGGGACAAAAGGCTGTGGCCCAGGCTTTGGGGCCAGCACGCTGGATGCAAATCCCAGCCTCGATTTTACTGTAGCAGTGACGCTCTGATGAAGGTCATGGGAAGGTCAGGCTCTGTCAGACACGGGCATGCGATGCTCTCATCCAGTGTTCCCTGTCCAGGTCATTACTGCACATGTTAACTGCTCTGGACTAAGGCCATGTGGCAGCAGGGGAGCTGGGGCTCTGCCGGGGGGGGGGTGCTTTGTGTCACGTCACCACATCCCAACCCAGGGTGAGGACCCTGGAGAGATGGCTCCCCTCACAGAGCCCGTGCCCGTCTGATGAGAGCACCGTGTCCTGCCTCCCGGGTGCCTTCAGCCGCCTGCAGGCCCTCTGACAGTGTGGGGTGCGGGGCACAGCTCGCTCCGTGCCGCTCACACGTGCCGCATCCACACGTGCCCATCGGGGGGCTCTCAAGACTTCCTGGAAAGAAACAACCGACTCGGCTTCATCAACGAGCATCCGAGCATCCGTGCTCATTTGAAAGCAACGATTCCCACTTCACACCTTACTGTAATTTTCCAATTAATGGTGATTTAAATATGTTAATGTGGCTAACTAGGTTGAGCATCCGCTTAAAGACTTTCCGAATAATGAAGCGAGAAGTCCTGGTACGCACACGAAGGGGGGATTTTCCACGGATGCAGCGGGTGGAGATGCTCAGTCCTGAGACGGGACCAGCCTCAGGGGGGCAGCCAGACTGACGGCCAGACGGGTCCGGGGTCCTGCAGGCCCAGAGCCAGCCTCGTGAGCTCAGCTGGGCCCTCCCTTTGGTTCCTCTGACAAAGTCTCCTTTATGCTGCATTTGAGGGGTCCTGGGGGGACCCCTGACTCCTTGCTGGCTCCCTGCAGCTGCCCCCTTTATCCTCGTGATGCCCAGCTCTTCTTCCCTTTGCCTCCCGATGCCGACCCCAGACATACCACCCTCTTGTTTAAGCCGCCAGCAAGGTGCCTTGCCCTGGCAGCCCGGACAGACTGACGGGGGGACAGACCGTCAGGAAGTAAACACGTTTCATGGACCAGGGGGGTCCCTGGGACGTGCTCACCTGGTGACCTGGCCACTGCCAGGAAGCGGACACCCCTCCCTCCCTCCCTGGATGGAGCCCAGGACAGCAAAGGTGGTGGTGGGCCTTCAAGCATGGCTGACCTACCTCTCCAGCCTGAGCTGCTTGGGACAAGCACGCACTCTCCCCTGTCCTGGCGAGGTGAGCGAAGACACCTGGGACACAGAGGCAAAGGGAGCTGTTGGGGGAAGTCCACACCGCCCCGCTGCCCGCCTCCCAGCCACGCTTCCTGTCATCCCAGAGGCAGAAGCAGAAGGACCGAGTCAGCACCGTGGCGCTACCCTGCCCGGGATGACTCCCACACAACATCCCTCCTGCCGCCCCGCCCGCCTCCCGTCTATCCCACGGGCGGTAAAGAGGCTGACCCGTAGCGTGTTGTAAAGATTAAATGGGATCTGGCACATGAAAGCGAACACGGGAGCTAAAGCCCTCGGCCCCCGGAGGTAGAGGGCGCCAACCTGAGGCCCGCCGGGAAGAACCAGAGCAGCCCAGGGTGGGCCACCCATACCGTGGATGGCAGGGCACCTGTGCCTGGCCCGCAGGCGCCCTGGAGGCAGGTCCTGCCAAACCCTGGGGTGACAGTCGTTGGACAAGGTGCCCCTACACACCTTTGGCATCAGTGCCCGGCATCGGGAATAGTGGATAAAGCAGAAAACCCTCACCACCAGGAGGTCCTGTTTTAATGGGGGTGCTATGGGCTGAATTGCATCCCCCCAGATTCGTGTGTTGAAGCTCTAGCTGGTGTGTGACTGTTGGGGATGGGCCTTTTGGGAGGCGATTAAAGTAAAATGAAGTTGTGAGGGTGCAAACCTGATCTATCCATCTCTCTCTCTCCCCACTTCTCTTTCTCCTCTCTCTCTCTCTCTCTCTCTCTCTCTCTCTCTCTCTCTCTCTCTCTCTCTCTCTCTCTCTCTCTCTCTCTCTCTCTCTCTCTCTCTCTCTCCAAGTGAAGACAAAATTCCAGGAGAAAAGTCCTCATTGGAAACCCGACCTTGCTGGGACCTTGATTTTGGACACGCCAGCCATCTTGAAACAAACCCGAGAAGCTAGCCCTAGCTGGTTTGGCTCCATGGATAGAGCATCGGCCTGCAGACTGAAGGGTCCTGAGTTCGATTCCGGTCAAGGGCACATGCCGGGGTTGCGGGCTCAGTCCCCAGTAGGGTGCTTTCAGGAGGCAGCCGATCGATGATTCTCTTTCATCATTAATGTTTCTATCTCTCTATCCCTTTCTCTCTCTCTAAAAATCAATAAAATCATGTTTCAAAAGCCACAAACTTATTGTGATGATGCCAACAGCCCCTCGCCCCCCGATAATCAGTCTGAAGGCCTTTCCTTCAATGTTTCCATGAGAAAACCTTGAAGAGCCTGAGGGCTCAGGGAGGCCTCAGCCACGCACACGACCAGGCTGTTAGAGAGGCCACGACTCTCAAAAACAACCACCTCTGGTGTCATCTCTCCCCCCCTCTCTCCACAAAACAAAAGTCATGCGAAGGGAGGTCCCAGGGCCTCCTCGGTAACATGTTGGGAGGTTTCCCACTGAGGCCAACACTGACAGTCACTGGAAGTGTCACTTTTAAACACGAAAGCACGAGGCATTAGCAGATGCAGCCACCAGGGCCCGGCACCCTTCCCGGAAAAGCTCTGAAGTAGACGGCCCAGGCCGGCAGCGTGTAAATGTCAGGGCGTTCCGAGCCACTGGCTCCCGCACCCTCGATGGGCCTCTTCCCAGGATGCTGCCTCTGCGTCCACAGAGGACACGGGCGGTGGGAAGCGGGCATCCTGGCACTCGCCCAGCCTCCATCCCCAGGCAGCCAGGCAGGAGTGGGCATGCAGTCCCAAACCACACCGCTGTGCACGGCACCTGCTAAAAGGCTGCGCTTGGCACTCGCCGGCCCTGTGCCCAGCGGGTGCGCACGCCAGCCGTGTCCACGCACATCCTGGTGTTTGCCCCAAGGAGCTGATTTGTCGCAGGGCAGCCCCTCTGGGTGTGTGCACACCGCGCCGGGCGGCCCCTGGCCTTCCCGTCATCCCCAAGCTCGTCTGTCTGCTCCGTCACGTGACCCTCCCAGGGCACCTGTGTTCATGGCACCTCGAGGCACAGAACAGATGCCTGATGGACCACAGCTCCCAGCAGGGACTTCCCTCAGAGAGCACCCCCCTCCCCTCACCTGCACAGGTATCAGCGCCCACGGTCCGTGAGGGCCCTGCTCCACCCCAACCACTTCTGAGGCCCCGGGTATTTGTTTGTTTGTTTGGGTTTTTTTAAACACAACATTATTGTATTTTACTGAGGCTGCCGGCCCGGTTCTGAGAGGGTCAGGGACGGTGCCGATCTCAGAGTTCTGTGTCGTTCACGGCTGACTCGGGCCTGGGCAGCTCTGGGTCAGGACTCCCGAGGGCACACTCAAGCAGGCCTCTCGACCCCTACGTCCCTAGGAGGCACCAGCTGATGGGGTGACCTCTCCCAGCCTGTGTCCTTACTGAGTTCATGGGTCGATGCTCAACCACTGAGCCACAATGGCTGGGATATTTTTATATTTTAATACACAACTTCTGTACAACCAAAAAATACAACACCACAGTAAAATAATAACAGAACCATGGTCTTCCATCTGCAGTGCGTGACACATGGCTGACATCCTTTGTCCTAAATGAGCTGAGAAGCCAGGCACAGCCCGTGTCCCTGAATTAGAGTTTGGTAAAACCTCTTTTCTCAAAGACCCAGCGTGTGGCTGGGAGATGCTGGCATGCCAGGCCGTAGGGCTCTGGGCTTGAGCCTGGGCCTCACTGGCCCTGGGCGCCCCTCTGGCCACCTGCCTGGCTGGGCGGAGCTGTTCTGTCCAGGAACAGCCACAGGAGGAGGAGGAAGGACGTGCTGGGTGAAAGACCGTCTCCAGGACAAAGAGCTGCTCGCTCTGGGTTTGTGACCATCACCTTAAGGAAAAGAGGAGAAAGGGTGCCTTTTCGGGGTCAGGTTACGTCACCTGAGCTGCGACGATGTCAGGTGAAATGGTATTGGGGGGCCCCTGTGCTCTCAGGCCCAGGTCCGGGGTGCTGGGGTGGGTGGAGGCAGTGGATCCGGACACAAGTGACAGTCCCCTCCGGCCGCCTTGGAGTTCCTGGAAAAGGGGTGGACTATGAAGGTAGGGCCTTCGGGAGGTGACTGGGGTTCGATGAGGTCATGAGGGTAGGAACTGATATGAAAGCATCGGTGCCCTTCGAAGAAGAGAGCCTGGCACACTCTCCATCTCCATCTCTGCCCCTCACCTGCCCCCACCCTCCGGACAGGCCACAGGAGGACATGGACTGACGGCAGCCACCTACAAGCCGAGAGAAGAATCCTGGGAATAACCCCTGCCTGGGGCCACCGTGACCTGGACTCCAGCCTCCAGAGTGTGAGAAATAAAAGTCAGCTGCCTACGTCTCTGGCCCTGTGTGTGGCAGCTGGAGGTGACCAAGGCCAGCCCTCTCTCAGATCCCCCGCACTTCCCAAGCCTGTGAGGCTGCCGGCCCGGTTCTGAGAGGGTCAGGGACGGTGCCGATCTCAGAGTTCTGTGTCGTTCACGGCTGACTCGGGCCTGGGCAGCTCTGGGTCAGGACTCCCGAGGGCACACTCAGGCAGGACTCTCGACCCCTGCATCCCTGGGAGGCGCCAGCTGATGGGGTGACCTCTCCCGGCCTGTGTCCTTGCTGAGGGCCCCACACCGGCAGCCTCTGGGCCTCCGGCACCGCCAGCCTGGCCTCCGCAGCCCAGCACCCTGTGAAG
>NW_005370862.1:1127925-1131045 GCF_000412655.1 Myotis brandtii | reverse complement strand
CTTGGCACAGGCGGCTGCACCAGCTGCAGCCCCAACAACTGTCATCTGACATCCTGACGCGGACACTTGCTGGGAGACAGGAGGCCCGGGCCGCCCGCTGCCCTCTCCCACCACGCCCGGACCCCCGGGCCCAGCCTCCAACCTAACAGGTGTAGGACAGCCTGTTGCAGGTCCTGCGAGGCAGCTGTGGGCTCCAGAGAGGCCTCAGCGGGGAGAACAGATGAAAAGAACAAAGGAGGTTAGGCCTTGGGTTGACAAGCTCATTGATAACAGTTTAGGGGGGCAGGCCTGCCTGCAGACAACAAATTGCTTCTAATGGCTTTTGCCACCTGCAGGCCCCAGTCAGAGAGAACAAGCTGCCGGCTGGTCCAAGGGCAGCAACATCCCCCCCTAAGCAGGGGGCCGCCTGCCATGCCCGCTGGTCCCTAGGGCCTGCCCTCAGGTGGCCTTAGTGTGGAGGTACTCAGCACTGGGGGGATCATCGGGGTTTGCAAGACAAGCCGTCAGGGATGGAGTGGCAAGCAGCAGCCTTGCCTAGCAGGTGGGTGTGTCCAGGTCAGCCCTGCACCCGCAGGGCACCCATGGGGCACCCGTGGGGCACCTGTGGGGCAGGTGTTATTTTTAAAACCCTGTTTTGCAAATGCAGGAACTTGGATTCCAAAGGTTCGATGTTCCCAAGGTCACATCAAGGGAGAAGACAGCCAAGCCCGGAATCGATGAGGACGATTCGGACCCCATGCCTTTTGTCGCTGTGCAGCCCAGTCCCCAGGTGGAGGCAGGGTCCCGGGGGACGTTTTTCCTGCTGCGTTCAGAACTGGGGCGGTGGACCATAGAGAAGGGTACAACACCCCCACCCTGTCTCCATAAGATGCTACGGAAACTCTTTAAAGCAAAGTAACAAGGCCAAGTCCAGGAGGTCATGGGTTCGATTCCCGGTCAGGGCACATGCCTGGGTGTCCAGCTCCATCTCTCATCATTGATGTTTCTGTCTCTCTCTCTCCCGCTCCCTCTCTTCTTTAAAATCAATAAAATGTATTTTTTTTAAAAGATGCTCTGAGCTCCCAGCTGGGAGAGCTCCCAGCAGTGCCACTGTCTGTGGCCAATGGATGGCAGAGTCCTCTCCACTGTGTGCGGAAGATACTGGTCCATGGGTGGGTGCGGGAGGCGGGGCGAAGACCGCAGCCAGCAGCTCTCCCCCAACCACGCGCGCGCGCGGGAGGGCGGCCCACATTCCCTGTCACGCCAGCGAGACCTGCACATCAGGGGCTGCCTCGGCTCCAGCCCAGACAGGACTAGGGTCAGTGGTGAGGACTGTCCGTCTGTCTGTCTGTCTGCTGTCGATGGGATGTTTATCTGACCCGTCACGTTTGCCTGTTCAAAACTCAATGACCAGCCCGGCCTCAGCTCAGGGGACAGGGCCGGGCAGTGGGCCTCCCTCCCAGGCCTCCACGGCCTCCCCTCAGGGGGCCCATCCGCCTGGCCCTCCTGGCGGGTCCCATCCCAGACTCGGGCATTTGGCCACCGCAAGGATGCTTGCGAGAGTGGTGATTGGAGTGCGGCTCTCGCAGGCACATGCCAAGCAGGACAGGGCATCTGCCAACCACCCTGGCGCAGCCCCGACTTCTGGATGGAAGCGGAATGTCCCCCTTTGATGCTCTTTCACTCTCACCCTTTAAGAGCACTTAATTCACCCCGAAAGTGAAGTGGTTATTTACGGCCCAGCCGTCGCGCGTGGCGAGGGTGCCAGCACACAGATGATTGCCTGGCACGGCCGCGCGGCGGTGATGTGCGCTCCACAGCATTCGGCTGAAATATTGTTTGCCAGGGATCGCTGCCCATCAGGCACTTAATTACACACAAAATTAGATTTCCTCGTGGTTTCACCAGAAGCCCAGGGTGTTGGGATCATTACGAAGAGAAAAGGTAAAAATACAACTGTCTTCCCAAACTGCACCCCCAAAGAGCGCCCAGCGGAAGCCCAAAGTGACACCCCTGAGGCGCCCGTCTTCCAGCTCCCCCCTCCACCCCGGCCATCCTGGGTGAGGACACAGGTGCCACAAGGAGCTGTGGCTCTTCCCGAACCCCAGCGTGGTCATCTCTTGTGGGGGTCTCTCAAGAGGCCGCTGTGGCCCCTCGGTTTTTTAAGGGTAAAGAGGCATCAATTGGAGACCATATTTCTGGACTTCGGGACAAGAAGGACGGGTCTGAGCCCTGGCTCCCCTCGCTGTGACCGGGGCAGGCGCTGGCCTCCCTGAGTCTCGGGTGTCTCCGCTGGAAGACGGGGTAGCACGGCTCACCGCCTAGGGTTGCTGAGAAGGTTCTGGGGGACCCTCTCTGCAGGGCAGGCTCCGTGCCAGGCACACAGCGGTGCACGAGAAATGGGGACAGTTACGGGGACCCCTTGGCGGGATTTCCCAGGAGGGAAGAGCTCCTGGGCCTCCCCTCAGCCCGGGGCCCCGTCCCTGCCCGCTCCGCAGGAGGCGGGCTCAGCTTCGGCTCTCACGCCTTCCACGAAACGGGGCGTGGAAGCGTTTCTCACTCCAACCCCGGCACCCCCACCCCTGCCCACAGCAGCCTCCCAGCTGGAGAAGCCGCCACGCAACGTCTCCCCACCCCTCGCGCAGAAGAGACCCTGGGAAGGAACAGAAGTGCTGGATGTGAGGAATGGGGCCGCCCCCCCCCACCTTTTCACCCCAAAGCTCCCAGGCAGAGCCAGGCTCCTCCTCCACCCCGACTGGCCGGGCCCCGAGGGCCCCCGGAGATCTGTGCGGGACCATGGCTGAGTTTGGGGGCGCAGGGCTGGGTCCCCGCTGCGCACCTGTCCCGCAGTCCCGGCTGAGGCCAGATGAAGCTGTGCGCTGGGAGAGGGCCCGCCTGGGGCAGCCGGCGTGTGCAGAACCCCGAGACCTCGGGAAGGCCGGGGCCAGATGCATGTCGCGCTGCCACGGTCCCCGTGTCACGGAGCCGCAGCTCGTCTCGTTTACCCGAGGACGGTTTCACACGGCGTCAGCATCCTGCCAGAACCCGGCATTAAAATGAGCAGTTAGCGCCCGTCAGTCATAAACACGGCAGATCCGCGGGACGGCGGCGCCCGCGCATCCCCGGAGCGGCTGTAAGCGC
>NW_005370862.1:1127344-1127652 GCF_000412655.1 Myotis brandtii | reverse complement strand
TCAGGAGGAATTCTGAAACCAGAGAAGCGCCACCTTAAACTGTCACCTATAAAAGCGGGGCCCGTAAACAAGCAGCCGGCCGCGAGCAGGTGCTGCGGCAAGAAGCCGGCCCTTGACAATAATAACATCTTAAAGGGGCATCTGCCTGTGTTTTATGGCACAAGCGGAAAGATGGTTAAAAGTCATAAACCCAGCTGATATGTTTTACGAGTTGGTAGTTAGCAGTGTTTACGGTGGATGAAGATTTTGGAGAAGATGCCGTCACCCCCGACGCCCCCTCCCCGCGCCAGAGCTCCGAGCAGCTGGAG
>NW_005370862.1:1124141-1127262 GCF_000412655.1 Myotis brandtii | reverse complement strand
GAGGGGGCTTTGTGAGGGCCTTCTCGTCCTCCAAGTGAGGGCGATGGGCTGGGAGCCTTGGAGACCACGCAAGGCAAGGCGGGTGGGGCCCGGATCCCACACAGAGCCCTCCACCGGGGCCAGCGGGTGACAGCGGGGCCAGTCTCCGTCCCTCAGCAGAGACAGGGGACGCCGTGCGCTGGCTCCTTCCAGGCCTGAGCGTGCGGCAGCGCCTGCCTTGGCAGCATCAGCAGACATCAGACCAGCACAGGGAGCGCCCTCGGCGCTGATAAGAGACACGCACATGAGGGTCACACGGGTACACGTGTGACTGCGTCCTGACCCGGAGGGGCGGCCTAGAAAACCTGCAGGCAGCGCGGGGGATGGGCGGGCGTGTCTGCTTCGTGGCGGCCGCCTGGGGCCTGTCGCGGTTGGATTGCCATGTTCTCCAGGCACCGGGACGGGATCAGAGCCTGAGGCCCGGGGAGACGAGGCTCCTTCTCCAAGGGTCGCTCAGAGCGGAGCCAGAGGCCACGCCCAGGCCAGGCAGCCTTGCTGCCCGGTTTCCCGAAGGTGGAGAGCCCTGTGCTGGGTGACCCAGGGCTTCTGAGCGCTCTTAAGTCTCACCCAATTCTGGGGGAGCACCTGCCACCCGCACCCCAAGGCTCACGTAACTGTACCCAGTCCCCGCATTCACTGTCCCCCGAGCATGGCTCCGGGATGAGGCAGAACTCAGGCCTGCTCTGCCCGACAGGCTGGGAGTCCGCGCTGGCTGGGAGGGCTCCCAGGAGACCCGCGCAGGCCCGAGTGCTCACGGACAGGAAGCAGCGAGGCGTCCTCGCCCCGGGGCTGGACCGCCAGTGGGCTCCTGCGCGGGGCAATGGCAGGAGACCGGCCTCACGTCCGACTCTGTAGGGCCTTGGCCAGGCCTCCCTGGCCGCCAGCAACTCATCCCCGAGTGAGATGGGACGGAGGGTCCCAGGGGCCACCTCAGGCTCCGGGGCTTGGAGATGAAGACGTCTCCAGTGGCAGAAGCAGCCCCCCTAACACACTCCCGCTCAGAGGAGGCACAGCGAGGTCCCACCGACACCTCCATCCCATCCCAGGTCCCGGGAAAGCCTGGTGCCCCCGGGGTTCCCCAGACGCACAGTGCCCTTGGAGACGGCGCGCCACTGCTACCGGGAGCATGGCTTTGGCATCCGGGAGGCCTGGTTTCAGGTCTGAATTCAGCGGGTCTCTGCTCCGTCCCCTGGGACCAGTCATGTGTCCGCCCACATGCAGGTCCTCGTGAGCATGACGGGCGTGACAGGCCTGACACCGAGGCTTCTGGGCTCCCTGGAAGCAGCACACGTGGAGGCGCCCGGCACACTTCCGGAAACACAGCCGGTGCTCAGGACCCGCGGGGCACCAGGAAACTCATCCTCAGCTCGCTCGGGTCTTCCCGAAGGTTCCACCTCCTCAGAACCCGCTGTCCTGGCCAGCGCTGTGGCCCAAGGGGATGGGACCCATGCAGGGGCACCCCCTCCCCCATTGCTTTACGGGTCACTCAGCCCAGCAGGACTGGACCTGCGGTTACAGCCGGGAGGTACTGGCCTGACCTGAGGGCAACCTGCTCGCAGCAGGGGTCCAGACAGGAGAGGTCCCTAGAGGCTTGGGGGGCCCATCCCCCAGTCCAAGGGGTGCTCAGACCTGCAGGCCATCCCCCAGGTGCAGAGTAAATGCAGGCACTGCTCCTGGCTTGTGGCAGACCCTCCATCAAGCTTCACGACTTGAAGGATGAGCAGGGAGGTGGGTGTTGCTGTTTTGAGTCGGTTGCAGTGAATGAAAATAATCTCTCAGTGCGGGGCTCAGGTTTGGGGGTGTTGGCCCCTGGAAATAAGCGTCCCCCTTCCCCCCCACCGAGCACAGGGCTGGGAGGCCGTCTGGGGCAAGCATGGGGGGCCCATCCCCCAGTCCCAGGCGAGGGTGCTCAGACCTGCAGGCCGTCCCCCAGGTGCGAGACGTCTGAGCCTTTCTAAATAAAAAATAATGTTGCAGCAAATGAGGACCATTCCGCCGTGTCATTAGCGCCGCGAGCTGAGGACCAAGGCCGGGATATTGCCCCTGTTCGGAGTCCCATCCCGCTCCTATCCGTCACCAGGATTCTGGCAGAACCATCGTTAACCGAGCTCATCTTCCAAATACTCTGGGTCAAATCTAGTCCTTGGTCCCACATGGGAAATTTCCACTTTCATCAAAGTTTGTCAACAGCCCGCAGGTCCTCCCTCATGCCGCGGGGTTTCGATTAGGCGCGGCCTGGAGTGAGAGCCCATCTTCTCCTGGTTTTCTTAGCATCGTGATAAAAGGCTGGCGGGACCTTCTGCGACGCGGGGATGGGTGACCTGCCCCCTCCCCGCCAGCAGTCACCCGCCATCTACTGACTGAGATGTGGGGGCCGGACAGAGGAACTGGGTTTTAAATGCGATTTAATTTTCACTCATTTAAATGCAAAAAGCCGCGGTGCCAGGGGCTGTGTTGTGTCATCGCCACCAGCATCCACCTTAGGAGTGCTCCCCACAGGGTCTCAGATGGTCAAACGTTTCTGGGTTTGGCTGTAGGGGATTTCGGAGTCACCGTCCAGGGGTCACTTCCCACAGCAAGGGCAGACTTGCCGCTGCGGTCCAGCACGCGGTCGGGGTGGTTGGCTCAGGAACGGACAGGTGGGGGTGGCGGGGCACACCTGTCCGCCTTGTCCAGGGAGTGGGTGATCACGGCCATCGCCACGGGCACGTGGGTCCCACACCCTTAAGCCTGTGAAACCGAAACACAGGCCACGGAGTTCTTCTCAGATGAAGAATAACAAACACAAGGAAGTGTCGTCCCAAAGTTAATGCCTGAAAACTATTGTGATTTAGACGATCGGAGGGGACTGATTGTGGGTTTCACATGTAAAAAGGCAACATTTGTGCCCGGCCAGCATGGCTCAGTGGTTGAGCGTCGACCTGTGAACCAGGAGGTCACCACGGTACGATTCCCGGTCAGGGCACCTGCCGGGGCTGTGGGCTCCACCCGGTAGGTGACGTACAGGAGGCAGCTGTTTAATGGTTCTCTCTCATCATTGATGTCTCTCTCTCTCTCTCTCTCCCCCTTCCTCTCTGAAATC
>NW_005370862.1:1110437-1124089 GCF_000412655.1 Myotis brandtii | reverse complement strand
AAAGCAACATTTGCAATCCCACAAATCCATTTCCAAATGAATGTGTGACTCCCAGCCACGCCCGTCTCCTGAGGGTTTAGGCCCATGTTCTCCTGCTGAAAATCCCATCATTGCTTTGGATGAAAATAGTAGGGGAGGCAGAGTGAGAGCTAGCAGCTCTCCTCGCCTGCCGTCAAGGGCTGGGGGGACTCTGGTGCAGAAACGGAAGCAAAATTGCTCATCCACCTGGTCTAGCAACCCTCAGAAAAGTCAGAGAGAAAAAGCCCCCGTGGTCATTAGCTCAGTGGTTAGAGCAGGAGGGGGGGGGACCAAGGGGTTTTGTCCCTGGGAGGGGGGCGTTGGTAGAATCCACCATTTACCATCCCTCTTCTGAGCTCCTTAATCCTGGAGGGCCCTCGAAGGGTGGCCCTGGGGGCCTGGGGAGCAGGGGCGAGGGGGCAGCTGCAGCTGGCTCAGCACAATCCCCCGTCCCCGCTGGGGAAGGCGAGGCCAGCTCAGAGCGCAGGGCTGACCAAGAGCCGGGCTCCTGGGAGGGCAGGAAGGGGAGCCCAGAATGCAGCTGTGAGGGCTGCAGGCACAGGATCGGAGCAGAAAAGCCCAGAAAAACCAGTGCGGCCGGGAGGCTCCGCACCAGGTACAAGTTCTGCCTGCACCCAACTTTCATCTCTCCCCCCAGGCGTCGACTCCAGGAGAGTTATTTCACTCTTTTTTTTGCTATTAATATTCCTCACTCGATGTACCCGTGAAGCAACTTGGTGTAAAGAAAGAACGGGCTTACCAGGCGGCCCTCATTTGTCTCCGGCACCTGGGCTGTCTTAAATTAGAGCCGCCCAGCCCGCGGAGCCCGCGCTATTTTAATCATTCCAATGTGTCCGGCGCAGGAGATGAACTCAAAAGGTGAATATTAAAAGTAGTTGTGGAATTCAGTCATTTCGCGAATGAGCACGTAATAGCCAAAGGCAAAACCGGAAGGCAACTTCACTTCCAATCAGCGTTCCCATTTTATTGAAACCAGCTTGGAATTCCTGGAAGGGCGCCTACAGATCACATCTTTAATACTCATTTTCACAGACCCGGTAAAGCTGTCAGGGCGAATCAGTGGCTGCGGAGGCTCCCTGTGTAATGCACAGATGTGCCTGCCCGTGGCCCCTTGTTTAGACCTGAAGCAGGGGTGTGGTTTTGATCAAGCGCCGAGACTTCTTCTCACCTGCCCAGGTTGGCATTGCCTTTAATTTGTCGATTAACACTGGCCTCTGCCCACGGCCCTGACCCGTCACGCCCCACGCACGCAGCCCAGATGGCTGCCGGGTACCGGCTTCGGGGGGAGGGGGAGGGAGTAGGGGGACAGCAGAGCCTGTGGCTGTGAGACGCAGACCTGGGCTGGCGCTCCTCCGGAAATGGGGAGAGGGCTCTCGGGGAGTCTGGGGGTGCTTGGCCGCTCCACAAAGGCCGAGGTCTCCTCCGCCCCAGCTGGAGTGCAGGCCCGTGTGGAAGGGCCGTCAGATGATGCTGCCAGAGTCGAGACCCACACGCCCTCCGTCCGTCCTTCCTTAGGAGCGGGGCAAAGCAGGCTGCAGTTTTACCCATCACTTCTACTTTTCCTTTTTTTTATTCCCAGAAAGTCCAGTCCCTACCGCGGGCCGGCCAGACAGCCTGCCCAGTCCCCCTGGGAAACGCCGAGGGGAGCGAGGAGCCGTTTCCAACCTCAGAGCCGTTTCCTCCTGCAGAGCCTTCCTGTCCCTCTGCAGGACCCAGTTTGGAGAAACGGGCTGCAGGGCCGGCGACAGGATGCTCCCCGGCTCCTGGGCTGATGCCGTGGGACAGGCCCAGGTGATAGTGGCGTCCTGACACTGCCCTGCTCAGGCCACCGGCCACACCGCCCTCCGTGGGGGGATCTGGGCCATTTACTAGGCAGTGTGCTCAGCTGAATGATTCTGGCTTCCAAAGAGCAGAGGATTCCTCCCTGTCCCCCAACCATGGCTTTTGAGCCGTTCTTTTTTAAAAAGAAGGAGACCCCAAACTAAATGAAAATGTGCCTGAAGCAACAAAGCTCGGGAGGCCACGGCTGAGACGCTGGGTCACTGGTGGGACACATCGTGCGAGTCTTCATACTTACCTGTCAGCTCACACGCACGGGGCACGCACGCACACGAATGAGGACACATGCATGCGTGCATGGGGCACACACACGTGCAGGCCTGGCAGTGAGGGTCACGGCTGTCACACTGTCTGTCATCCAAACATTTGCCTGCTGAGTTTTAGAAGGTTCTAGAGTTCTGCTCTCAGAATGAGTCTGATCTTTGCCAGGTCAGAACAGGAGATGAGAAATACATGAAGGCGCTCCCTAGGAGAGACCACATCGGGAACAGAGGGGTCCCAGGGAGAGGAAAGCCTAGCGCCCAGGACGATAAGAAAAGACGCTGAAAACTGCTGCCTTAACGGTCGCTGGCCTCTGAGACTCCCGCCCTGCACGTCGCCCCGTCACGGTCCCCAGGCACCAAGCTCCCCTTTACACCTCGGGCGCTCTTGAAGTTCATTCGAACCTCAGCCTGAGGGTGGGGTGCGACCCCAGGAAGCCCTCCACCCCGTAACTGACCCTCCTCCGTCCCTGAAGCCTAATACTTCAAGGTCACGGACAGAACTGCCTTCTGTTCGGCAGCCAGGTCATCTGCAGGCATCCGTTCCCGTGAAGGGCAGGACCCCTCTGCACGCACGCTCACGTGTACATGGCTGTCGCAGGGTCTCTCCTGAGACTAAGGTGAATGGGCAGAGGCGCGAGAAGGGGCCCACCGTTCCAGGGGAGGGAGCGGCACCCTGGTTACTGAGCCCCTGCCGGGCCTTGTTTACGAGATCTTGGTAAAGCTCCAGAAGATTCTTACGCGGGAGGTTTATCCATTTACAGGTGGAGCAACCGAAGCCCAGAGAGGTGAAGTGACTCGCCGAAGGACACCCAGCCAGGAAAATGGAGTCAAAGCTGCAAGCTGAGCGAGGTCTGCCGACCCCCAAACCTGAGCTCGCCCCTCTGGCTGACCTGGGAGCCCCGTGTCAACTCTGCCCTCACCACTGCGCTCCTGAGGGTGGCCGGGAAAGAGCTGGGAACCCCGGTGGCAAGGCCCAGCCCCACCTCCCAGGGGGCCTGGGACACAACCAAGGCAAGAAAAGGGGTCCCTGCAGGGCCTGACCCGGAAGTGGGGGGGGGGTCCTCCCCACTGTGTCTGCCGGCAAACAGCGGCTTCCCCAGAGGGATCCCGGCTCCCCAGGAATAGCCTGAATATTCTTTCTTTCTTGGTCCCAAAAGTCTCAGCACCTGCAGGGAATGGCTTCTCCCCTCCTCGGTGCCTGGGAAAACCGGGGCCCAGGTGGGCGGGGCGCCGGGTGGAAATCCAGGTAAGCAGCCATGAACTTCCCTGGCTCCTGGCTCACAGATGGAGCACGCAGACTCTTCCGCTGGGAGAAACACATGGACACGTGCGTGCCCGTGCTCGTGTGTGTGGTTCGAGGGGACCGCACAGATGGGCAGAGCCAGGGCCAAGGAAGCTGGAGGGTCCCCAGAGAGGGTACCGGTGGTCAGAACCAGCTCAGTCACTCCACTGGCCGCCGAGGCCGCCCTGCTCCCGGGAGCCAGGGCCTGGTCCGGGCAGGTCTACTCTCCTCATCTCCCTCTCAGGAAGTTGGCCTTTGTTTAGAAAATGGGAGTCTCCCCCTTAGACAGAGGGAGAGCGTATGTGCCCAGAAAGAGAGAAGGTCCCGGCTGCCCACAGCCTGGCCCTTCCTGTCCAGGTCCCAGGAGACCCTGAGAACATGCACACCCCCCTGGCGAGGACGGCCCGGGAATGGACAACCAACAGGTCACCATGGCATCTTAATTGCCAAAGAAGTTCAAAGTCGTGTGGTTCTTTTACCTTCGTTTTAAACCCTTGACACAGTGACTGAATGGCTAGCCTGGGATGGGTACGTTTTAAACGGCTTCTCTGAAAAGCCAGGCAATGATGCACCTGAGCAGGGACACAGGGCGGGCAAGGCGCGGGCAGAGCTGGCAGGGCTCCGTGTGCCACGGAACGAGTGTGGCGAGGATGTGAGATGTGAAGGATGACTGTGGCGGCCGCGCGCCCCGGAGCAGGTGCGCCTCCTGCTCGCCGGCGGTGGAGCGTGGCCGGGCTCAGTGAGCCGCAGCGCCCTGGCAGCTCCGCGCCGACCTGCGTGCGGAGAGACGCTAATGATAATGGATGCGGGCCGGGTAGCCAGCCCATTTGGAATGGCGCACCGCCTGGCGTGCGGCCTGGCTCGGGGTGCGGGACAGCAGCCTCACGGGGGGAGCAGGGATGTTGGGGTCCCGCGGGCTCTGGGCTGGCCCTGGGGTCCTGTGCCCAGGGCTTGGGTGGGTCATGACCCTCAGAAGTACACGGGAATCCACACCTCTTCTGCACTCGCCAGTGCCCGCGGCGACGTTAATTCTTATTCACTAACAGAAGGGCGCGTGTCGGATGCCTGCCCTCACCTCGGGAAGCTCCGCTGGACACGGCAGTCCCGCGGGTTGTTGGGCTGCTGGGGCCCGAGTGTGTCCCTGTTTGCCTCGTTCTTGGCTGGTCCACACCTGCCCGCTGGCACTGTCCACGCGCCCTGTGCTGGCAGGTCCCCACTGACCTAGGACATGGCGTGGCCAGAGCCAGCCTGCCCGGGTTCCACTCCAGCTCCATCCTCCCAGGAGGTCTCCTGGGGAAGCCGCTGCTCTTGGGTGACTGTGAGTTCTCCCTGCCTCAGCTTAGTCACCACCATTTAAGATGAAGGACCATGGTGACCCCCCCTGACTCCGAAATTATTGGGGGGTGGGGGTGGGCCTGCACAAAGTATTGGGGTAACATGTTTAGCTGCTGCCTGGCACTTTGGTGATAGATGCACGTCAAGTCGAATACGGTGATCACACAATGAAGTGCCATTACTGGCATGCTGCCGGGAACATGATCGGGAAACAGACAGAGGTGGTCTGGCCCTTTCCAGGGACGGAGGCGGTCGCGGAGCTGATGAGGGCTCAGAGGCAGGCGCGTGGCAGCAGGAACGGAGCATGGAGCCCTGAGGGTCCAGCTTCCTACTCTGCAGAGGGAAAAGTCAAAGCGTACTCATCAAGGGCCCCTTCTGAGCTGAAATTGGTGGTTGGCAACATTCCAGGTGTTTGAGAACATTGATGGGGAGTTCCACGTGTCACCATTTGCCAAGGCTGCCCCTGGCTGGGTCTGTGACGTTAGCCAGCAGGACCCACAGCGAGGGGTCCCGGAGGTGAGCCAGCGGAGGACTGCACACGCTCCAGGTTCGGGTGATGTGGAAACTGTCGCTACCGTCTTGTTTTAAGAAGCCAACTGGTTACCTGGCTGGCATGGCTCAGTGGTTGAGCATCAGC
Source organism: Myotis brandtii (assembly GCF_000412655.1). Taxonomy (NCBI): domain Eukaryota; kingdom Metazoa; phylum Chordata; class Mammalia; order Chiroptera; family Vespertilionidae; genus Myotis; species Myotis brandtii. The sequence continues at coordinate 1,118,694 of NW_005370862.1, read as the reverse complement.
CTATGAACCAGGAGGTCACAGTTCGATTCCCAGTCAGAGCACATGCCCAGATTGTGGGCTCGAACCCCAGTAGGGGGCGCGCAGGAGGCAGCCGATCGGTGATTCTCTCTCATCATTAATATTTCCATCTCTCTCTCCCTCTCTTCCTTCCTCTCTCTTAAATCAATAAAAACATTTTTTAAAGTTAGACAAGAGAAATTAACATGGCCCTCCACGCGCCCGCAGAGCCACACTCGTACATTCTGCCAAATTATTATTTCGTGCGGTTTTCCGCAGAAGAGAGAGAGAAGGTTAGGGGAAGAGAAGAGAAAGCCGAAACCTCTGTAATGGCATTTTAAAACCACAGGCCCCTGTTGTCAGTACGTCCCAGCCTCCAAAAGCATCCGTTCTTGTTTTCTTCCCACAACGCTCAAAAGTAGAGAAAGCCGAAACCTCTGTAATGGCATTTTAAAACCACAGGCCCCTGTTGTCAGTACGTCCCAGCCTCCAAAAGCATCCGTTCTTGTTTTCTTCCCACAACTAAGCTCAAAAGTATAGACACATGACCGTGTTGGAACACGTTAACTCAGAGCTCCATCCCGAGATGGCAGGAACGGCGGCCGAGCGGGGCGGCCGGCAGTCCCCAGCTCTGCACAGTGAATTGGTCACTTTGTCCAGCCGGGCAACGGGGATCCCAGTCCGTTCCAGTCATTAAAAGCTGCCCGCGTCTGCGCCACTTTGAGTCAGCTCCCAGCCTCCTGCTCCGTGTGGCCTTTAAAGCACCTGCCGGCCCAGCAGCCGCCTCCGCCTGGAAGCTCCGGCCTTTGATGAGGGTTTGGGATAATTGAGTCGGTTCCCCAGTCCTCCTCACGTCGGGGAGGAGTCCTGTCGCCGCCCAGCTCTTTCCAGCCCTTAACAAGCCTCCCCAACGCGTCCGCACAACAGGGCGTTTATCTCAATTAATGCACCAACCGCTCCACCAAATTGCCAGGGAACAGGCGAGCGGGACCCCAGTCGAGAAGGAAGCTCCGGAGCAGCCACCACATGTCAAACCTGAGCCACACTGGGAACTACAGAGTCTTGTTTTGTTTTTCACTGTTTGTTGGCTACACACCCAGGCACACACACAAGCCTGTAGCAGACAGGGCTTGCACGGTGGTAGATGGAGGATGGGCATATGCAGAGCTGGACAAAGGCCGGCTCACTCCCCAGCAGGCCCCTTGCGATGGGCAGGGGCTGCCCCTGGAGCGGTTCCTCCGGGGGCCCGGGGGCCCTGCGTTCTGGGGTGTAAGGACAGAGCGTCCCCTGCACCCCTTCCAGCCATCAGACACTCAAAACCACGCCAGCAGCATTTCTGGTTTTGCTGCGTAATCACAGCACCACGCGCACGGTTTCCTGAGCTCGGCAAGACCTGCTGTCGGGGGCCTCGTGCTCCCACTTGGCCCTCAGGGATCACCGGCTGGTGGCTGCGGGATGGGAAGGGAAATTTCCATTTCTAAGCCCGCAGTCCCGGGCTCTGCAGCTGCAGGCATGCCTTTCTGCCTAATAGGCACAAATAGACCCCAAATCGCAGACTTTGCAGGAAAGGAAAACAAGTCTTTAGACCCCAGGTAGGCCCTGAGCCCCTCCGGGGCTGGTTTTGAGCGGGGCGGCCTCCAAAGGATTCCCAGCCTGTGGCCAGGAAAACCAGCGCCGGGTCCACACGGCCCTGGAAGAGGTAGAAGCGGCCTCCTGTTTGCTTCCACCAGCGGCCTGGCAGAATCGTCTCCTTCAGGACGTTTGCTGTGGCCCGTCCCCCTGAACCCCTGGACAGGATTTGATGTCATACCTGCCCCTGAGAATTAGCCCAAAGCCAGGGGTGCGGGAGCTGATTATTCATCCACGCTGCCCCATCTGCCTCACTTGCTGGTTGCCAGTGGCCCCTTGCCCAGGCGCCTGGGAATCTGGGAAGGGAACCAGGTTTCACACCTCCTTGTATGTGATGACCCCGCCCCCAGGTGCCCCCAGGTGTCCCTCCCGTCCCCCTGAACCCCTGGACAGGATTTGATGTCATGCCTGCCTCTGAGAATTAGCCCGAAGCCAGGGGTGCGGGAGCTGATTATTCATCCGCTGCCCCATCTGCCTCACTTGCTGGGTGCCAGTGGCCCCTTGCCCAGGCGCCTGGGAATCTGGGAAGGGAATCAGGTTTCACACCTCCTTGTATGTGATGACCCCGCCCCCAGGTGCCCCCAGGTGTCCCTAGGTGCCCCCAGGTGTGGCATGGCCTGGTGACACCATGCAGGCTGGACAAGAGAAGTGAGTGGCAGGAGAGAGGACTCCAGAAGAAGGGACATAGGAGAAGTGAAGACAGGAAAGGACCATTTTTCCAGAGGAAGCAACCAAGAGCAGGAGACCTCCAGGAAGCAACCAGTCAGAGGGACTACGGCCAGGGCTCTGCACAGCCTCCTGCCAGCATCCCAGCCCAGGAGTTCCAGAGGCGCCTGGGGCCAAAGCTCGCCTCGGAGTCTAAACTCCACCACCAAGACGAGGCCTGACCTTGGTCTTGAGAGCCAAAGGACTTGCTTATCTTCAGAGCCAAAAAGCATCACGAGGTAATAAGGATGACACCGATGAAGATGATGATGATGGGGAGGAGGAGGATGGGGAGGAGGGTGGTGACAGTGGTGATGGTGATTAGGACGATGAAGGTGATGACAATGAGGATGAGGATGAGGATGAAGGTGATGACAATGAGGATGAGGATGATGTTGATGACAATGAAGATGACGGTGGGAGTGATGACCACAATGATGGAGGAATAAAGGAGAGACGCCCATAACCTCGATCAGCTTCCCTCCCGCTATCCTGCGAGCCACCACTGAATTTTTCTCATCATTATCACCTAAATGAAACCAAGGCAGGTTGCTAACTATACTTCTGAGAAAGGAGACAGGTCTAGACCAGCGGTCGCCAACCAGTGGTCCTCGGGCCACTGGTGGTCCGTGAGGTCCAAAAGGTTGGCGCCCACTGGTCTGGGCTATCGGAAGAGAAGCGTCACTGGTTTTGAAGGGCGCTCACTGGAAGTCCCCGGTGCAGCCGCAAGGGCCAGTGCCTGGGTGGCCTCCTCTCTGAGCCGCACTGACAGGAGTCAGCGAAGACAGGAGACCACCAAAGGGGCTCTTCCAATGGGCCATTACGGAATCCTGGGGCGTCTTCAATGGACCACTTTCTGCCCATCAGAAACGAAAGTGTTATTTTGATCCACGAGAGGTTAGGAAAGGTATAGGTGCCAACACCAGGTGAGATGTTTTCAAGAAGGAATCTAGGAACTCGGTGAAGGGCCTGGGAATGAGGAGCTATGGTTCTTTCAAACAAACACAAACACCCAGGCTTAGAACCGCAGAAGCTGAGAAACCAGGGAATCGAAGAGGAAAGATGCATTTAAACGTATTCAGGATTTAGCTCTAAAAATTAAAGGATGAAACACATTTATTGCCGTCAGAACGGCGAAGCCATTACTACCAGGGTGTTAACTGGATCTGCTAAGCTGTCTTTTACTCCGATAAGTCATCTTAAATTAAATATTAAAGATTAATAAATATAATACCCATAATAAATGACACACACTAATTTAATTAAAAATAGATGGTGAATTTTACAAATGGGGCATTATCGTAATGATACGGAATGGACTTGTTATGCGGAAAGTGTCAGTCTTGGAATTGTGCAACCTCCATGCACATTTCACCCTTATTGTGTCTCATTAAAATTTTAAAAATCGCTATTTTAATTGTCAAGCGTTTGACAGACTGCTATAAAAACGTGACACTTAAGTTTCAATTTTACAAGATGCATTTTAATGACTCCGTGCGCTGCATGTTTTGTTATCCGTAATCCGGTTTTTCAAAAAAATAAAATTAAAATGTCATTTCCCACTAGTTTTCAGAGCGCCGAGCTGAGCTTGCTGCAGGGCTGCAGGAAAACACGTTTAAATCTTTACAAATAAATATGAAAATTAGAACTCGATTTTATTTCCGCCGCCGTCTGTGGTTTAGCTGTTGATTTCAAAGCCTTCAGGGGGGCCGGGGGAGGGGAGGGAGAGACTCGTGGGAGCTCGGGCGAGGCTGTCAGAGAATTTTAGCACCAGCTTTTTAAAAGGATTTCCCGTTCCCTCCACTCGGGATGTCAGACAAGGTGACGGATGTGAGTCACAGTAGCCCCTGCAAATGAGTCTTCTGTTAGGAAAAAAGGACACTCGGAAGTGGGATGTTGAATGTCACTGTCGAAAGTGCCTACTTGTCCGGAAAAGCTGTGTGTGTCCTTGAGGGCATTGAAATCTCCTTGGCACATTCTGGGAGGAAAATGTGCGAGTCAGGGCTCTGCAGACACCCAACCGTTTGAGGAATCGCCGTTTCCTGAGATCTCGCCTGATAACTGGGAAGCTGTCCAGGGTCAGCCCAGGAGGGCTTTGGATTTGGAGAAAGAACATTACTTGGGTGCGCCAGCGAGAAGGATGTTACATTGACACCGTTGCCTGGTTGATACTGATGAAGATTTGATTAGCAGCCAGAGGGTACCAGGCAGAGCATGATGCTGTACCTCCGTACTTTCCCAGCAACCCAAGGAGGCAGTGGTCCATACTCCATCCCTACAGAAGGACTTGACCGGTTGGTCTAGGGAAGCTGGAGGCGGTAGTTGAACCTACATGGACCATTCAAGGGTCACATGTCTTTGTGGCCTCGTTTGTGAATTTGGGAGACATCCAACAAGCCCCGTGATCGTCAAACCAACTCACACTGTAAGAGGACACACCCCAGTCCTTGAAACACAGCCCTTAAAGCACAGCTCTATTCTTTAAATACTGCAAATGAGTCCGTTAGGTCGAAGATGTCTAGTTTCTAAATAAATATGCAGGATTAAAAACAGCGCCATTGGGTGCGACACGGAGGTCCCAGGGCCTTTTCTGCTGGGAACACACAGCACTGGTGTATGACACACTGAAACCGGTTCGTCAGTCATTTCTGACCACGTCCTTGGTGAGCTGGAGTGAGGTGACGGGCAAGGCCTCAGACCCCAGCCGCCCGGGCCGTGCACAGGACCGCCCCAGGTGGGGGCTGGCATTGTTCGTTGTCTCAGAACTTCCAGAACGCCCCACATACCGGGCGGGCACTCATTACGGAGATGCCTCCCGAATAGAGAGGATGCGGTCAGAATTTCCCGCCTCCCACAAATCATGTGCCGGTGAGCGTGTTATCAAAATATGAGGCGGCCCCTTCAAATGTATTTTAAACACTGTTAATGTATTTCCACATGTCACCGTCTGACAGCTCCACCGTCCTCAACTTTGCCACCAGGGAAATTTACATGCATTTGAATTCACTGGGCCAGGCACGGTCTCCCCACACTGACAGCCCATTTAGCTCCGTGATATGTTAATCTGCGCCGTGTTTGATAGATTTCTGTCTTTTACCCAAAACAGGGGGGAAGGGGGTGCGAAAATGATTCAGGAGCAGAATTTGCAAAGCAGGCCTCCTCCAGCCTCCGGTCGCCGTGGCCGCCAGAGCACTTGGGAATGTGCCATCCGGGGTGGCCAGCCGGGCCCCAGCGGTGGGTGACCTCCCGCCGCGCGTCCTGCAGCCTGCGTGGCGGGCTCCTTCTCCTTCGTGTCCGTAGGTCATCTTCCTGTATTTACTCAATTAGTCAACAGTAAACGGTACCTGGGAATGTGCCATCCGGGGTGGCCAGCCGGGCCCCAGTGGTGGTACAATCAGCCAACGTGTCCAAGGTCTATGGAATGGTAAGGAACTCCATTTTCTGCCAATGCACGTTACACCAGTGAGCTCCCTGCTACCAAGTCCCCTGGTGTGTTTTTGGTCATTGTATTTGTTTCTGGAGCTGCAGTCACCGTTTGCCACCATCTGGGCGGCTGGACATGAGACCAGTGTATTCGCTCACGGTTCTGGAGACCAGGAGACAAAATTCAAGGTGTCAGCCGTGTTGGTCCCTCTGGGGCTCGAAGGGAGAAGCCAGCCATCACCCCTGTGCCCTACAGTCATCCCAGGGGCTTCAGTGCGGTGCAGCCCGCAGGCCCAGGAGCGCAGACCACGTGGCAGTGGGACGCGGTCGGTGCAAAGCCCATCGGAGGCGGGTGCAGGCTCTGCCTCAGAAGGGCAGGGAGCTCGTGAACAAGTCTTCGAACTCCTTGCTGCCCTTTTCGCATCAAAGAACAACTCACCCAATCCCCGCCTTCCACGCAGAGGCTTCACCAGAGCACCCACTCGAGACCACGCCTTCAGGGGGAGCGCACATGCAGGGTGTTCCACCCCTTCTCCCTTCAAGTATGGGGCCCCCTGCCCTCCTCCTGGCCAACCTCGGCTCAGAGCAGGCTCAGGCCGCGGGCATCCACGCCGCCATCGTACCCTCTGCCTGAAGCGGCCCACCCGCCATCCTGGAAGGCTTCCATGCCAACCACCCCAGGAAGCACTTCCTGCCAGCCTCAGCCACGTGGCCCTCCTGTCGACACCCCCCTTCTGTAGCCTTGTGTGCCCCCATGTCCCCCGTGAGCTTGAAGCACCCCGGGGTAGAATCCGTGCACAGCTGGCTCACCGCTGGTCGGCACTCAATCAAAGACACCTGGGAGGATGTGAACATGAACATGTTAAAAGGTTTGAGAGTCAAGATGGCCTAAGGACGCCCTGATGGTCCCCCCCATCCAGAGGCCCACGCCCCCTCCCCTTGTTCCAAAGTGGCCGCATCTAGGCGCGTTGGGGGCGGTGCTCATCCGCTCAGGAAGCCGGGCCCTGGCCGAGCAGTTGCGCCGAGCTCATGGGCATCCAGAGGAGATGCCGACAGCAGTTGGAGGAGGCCACCCCGGGCCCCAGCGCAGCCCCTCCTGCGAGCCTGCTGCCTGGTCCAGGTGTGCCGACTTGGACAGCAGCCCGAGGAATTAGGGCGTGCTGAGAAGCCTGGCGAACTTGGCCGTGATCTTTAGAAATACAAATGGGGCTGCCAGGCTGCACACCAAACACGATGCAAATATAGGACACCCCGTTCCACGTGAACCTGTGGCTGAGCAGTGAGTCACTTTTGTAGAAGTATGCGCCATGCGATGTTTGGGCATCGGAATACAGAACTGACTCGTCATGTATCTGAAGTGCAAATGGACCGAGGCACCCTGTGCTTTAGCCGGCAGCTGTAGGTACAAACCACTGTCCTCCCCCATCCCCCATTCAATGCCCCTCCCCCTACCGCCGGGGCCACATGTGGACAGAGTGGTCAGGTCACCGCAGACAGGCCTGGGTCCCGGGCTGTTGGTTCAGCTCCTCCCCACAAGGAACACGGGCCCCCTGAGCAACAGGTCTCCACTCAGAATGCCAACATTGGGTCTCCCCATATCATGTTTCTGAATTGGGAAATTCCCACGAACAATGTTCCACCCAGAATCCGAGGCTGGCATGCAGGCGGTGGACTGTGTTAGTGTCGCTCCAGCTCTCCGCTGGGGCCTCCATCCCAAGGAGGACCCTGAGTCTGGGCCAGGCTGCCCGAGGGCTAAGGAAAGACCAGCCTTCTTAGATGCCTGCCGCCAACTCAGTCCCCCGTGAGGGATGCAAGCACAGTGCAGCTCAGCCGGCATGGCTCACTGGTTGAGCGCTGACCATTGAACCAAGAGGTGACTGGTTCGATTCCCGGTCAGGGCACACGCCTGGGTTGCAGGCTCGATCCCTCGTAGGGAGTGCAGGAGGCAGCGGATCGCTGATGTTTCTCTCTCCTCGATGTTTCTAGCTCTCTCTCCCTCTCCCTTCTTCTCTCTCTAAAATCAGTAGAAACATGTTTTAAATAGGGCGTTTTCCTCCCGAAGGGTCCGGTGTTCATGCTCCAAACGGGAAGCTGGCCTCCTGGGCAGACTGTGGTTGTTCCATAGAAGCCAGAAATCCAGGTGAAACAGGCAAAGAGTCCCGACTGCTATGTAAGCACCATGAGTGCAAAACTCTCTAGCAGCACAAATCACATCAGCGGCCAGAGGGGCCCACGGCCCCCAGTTTGGAGTAAGGCGGGCTCCCTCGGCCATCTTTTCAGAGTCGGCTGGGGACCCCCTTTTCCGCCGGTAACCTGAGTGTCTGATAAGCTCATCACTCAAGGCCCTTCCTCCTGCTCAGCTCCCTTCCCCGGACGCCAAGAGACATGAGGCAGGTCTGACGTGACAGATCTGCTCCGGGCCCTCGGTAAGTACCGGGATGTGTGCGGGCGCGGCGCTGGGAGGATGGATGCGTCCTGGGCGCAGACCTGTCAGCCCAGGCCT
>NW_005370862.1:1106446-1110268 GCF_000412655.1 Myotis brandtii | reverse complement strand
GCCCCGGCCCGCACGGAGGCCCAGAGGAGGGGCAGGGTTGCCAGCGGAGCCCGGATGCCCTGGGTGCGTGTTCCTGCTCAAACCGGCTTTTGGGGATGCTTGTCAGCCAGGGAGCATCCGTGCCGGCCTTGCTGCCTCCCAGCACCGGGCCTGCGTGTGTGCGGCTGCAAACGCCCTGGAAGCCACGGCGGGCAGACAGGGGGGCAGGAGAGAGGTGATCGGCTGTGCGGGGAGCTCTGATCAATGGGAGAGACTTAAAAGGAGGTCAGTCGAGTGAGCTGTCAGCGGGTAACGGGCCCCGGGGTGGGAGTTCAGAGTCATGCATCAGCCTGAACGGACCGGGAGCCAGGGACCAGGAGCCCTGACAGCAGCGATGGGCGCGAGGTGAGTGCAGCCGGGATTGGAGCCGAGGAGAAGGCAGGGGAGGGGCAGCCAGGCAGCCGCGGGAAGGCTCCTTCATGAGCAGCCAGCATGGCCCCCGAACGCCCCAGGCTGCCCACCCAGCCCCAGCCCAGGCTTTCTGACCTGCTAGTTGTAACAGGACGGGTGGAGTGGGGTGGAGAAGGCGGGCAGCAGGGGTGGGGAGGCCAGGCACAGGCCTACCTCTCCAGGTAAAGGTGGCTCAGAGCGGCTGCAGGGGTCGGGGCCACTGGCCTTAGAGCTTCCTGCCTTCCACAAATTATCTTTCGTTTCCACTCTCAGTATTTATTTCTTCTCTTTCATGCATTATAAACTTAGTTTGAAGTGCCATAACCATATTAAAGAACAATGTTTAAGATGTGAGTGGGGTGCCTGGCTGGTGTTGCTCAGTGGTTGAGCTTCGACCTATGAACCAGGAGGTCACAATTCAATTCCTGGTCAGAGCACATGCCCGGGTTGTGGGCTCGATCCTCAGTGTGGGGTATGCAGGAGGCAGTGATCCATGATTCTCTCTCATCATTGATGTTTCTATCTCTCTCCCTCTCTCCATTCCTCTCTAAAATCAGTAACTCCTGTTGTTGCAACCCACACTGTGAGGTTTTGTTATGGCTGCCAAGCTAAGACCATACTCTAAAGCAGCGGTTCTCAACCTGTGGGTCAAGACCCCTTTGGGGGTCAAACGACCCTTTCACAGGGGTCGCCTAAGACCATCGGAAAACACATATATAATTACATATTGTTTTTGTGATTAATCACTATGCTTTAATTATGTTCAATTTGTAACAATGAAAATACATCCTGCATATCAGATATTTACATGACGATTCATAACAGTAGCAAAATTACAGTTATGAAGTAGCAACAAAAATAATTTTAAGGTTGGGGGTCACCACACCATGAGGAACTGTATTAAAGGGTCGCGGCATGAGGAAGGTTGAGAACCACTGCTCTAAAGGCTGGAACCCAGCATTTGTGTGAAATGTAAGGCAAGGTTCCAGGCTAGCACCTGGAGGGCTAGCTTCCTGGTGGGGGACGATGAGAGACACAAGGGGTACCCCCTTCTCTGAGCTCAGCAAGGGGGATACACCACACGCAGAGCAGAACAAGACTCATCCAGACACGTACTCCCTTTCATTCTGGAACCACGGAGGGTGCCAATGTCCAACTGGGAAAACCCCCCATAACATGAGCCCAGCAAAAGCTAGAGCTCGGCCCCCAACCACCATCCCTGCCCGGGCGGGGCCCCCACGCCCAGGACTCCCAGGACCCCCACTGCAAACCTGGAAAGAGACAACCGAGCAGCGAAGCCCCCAAAATGGCCCTGCACGCCTCTCGCCCCTCCCGTCCCTCGTTTGGCGGGAGTTTGCTTTCCCTCAGCGCTGAGTCAAAGTCGCGGGCCACGTGTGAATGTTGCTGTTCTGGCTCTAGTTCTCAGAGCGTCCTCTTGGATGCAGCGCTCATTTCTGCCATTTCCGGGGATCTTGTTTTGCCTCGGCCGACGAAAGGATGAAGCCTCTGGAAGCTCCTCTTTGAAGTCCGTTTAGACTTTCCTGGGGGCTGTGTTCAGTGCCCCCTTGTTTTGTAATTGGATCGAAGGGTAACCTTCTAATTGGAAGCGTTTGTTGTTTTTATTTATCTCCTCCTTGGTTTTTCCTGAAGATGAGTGATGTCCGAGTTGGCAGAGGAGCCTGCCGCTGCCTGCTTGCTGTTATTTATAGGAACAGCTGGCCCTCTGCCCTCATTGTGTTTGTTTCCTTCCAATAGTGAACCCGCGTCCCTCCTTATCACTGGCCCCTGTTCTTACTCAGTCATCTCCACTGGCATTTTTACGTCGATTTGAGAGAGAGAGAGAGAGAGAGAGAGAGAGAGAAACATCGATCGGTTCCCGCATGCTTCCCCCACCGGGAATCGAACCCGCCACCCTTTGGTGTACGGGACGGCGCTCCAACCAACCGAGCCACACTGACCGGGCTCCACTTTTAATGGATTTATTGAAAACACCCTGTTGCTATGTTATTTGACCCTCCCCACTAAGTTTAATGACTGCCATGCATTCATCATTTTAATGTTTTTTCAAAGTAAACTGACTGTTTATCTAATTTTCTTGAGTGTTTTATCTGCCTCCCTCCTCTATGTCTGATCCTCTCTTTTTGTGGAGAGGGATGTCAAGGACCAATGCCTTGGGAGGCTTTAGTGTGAAACCCACCGTGGACCTGACTCTTCCGAGGGGTGAGTTGAGAGCCCTGTGTCATGCACACCGTCGGGAACACGGACTGTCGTTCGATCTGACTCCCCGCTTCCTGAACAGGTTCCTCCTGAGAGCGGTTTCCGGGGAGACACGTCCGGGGTGAGCACAGTCTTTGTCCTTCTTCTGTTTTTTTCCCTTTTTCTTTGAAACAAGGGAAGTTTTGCAGCAGGATCAGCCGTCTCCGATGCGTCCGGGAGCAGGTTGTCTGGAGGCAGCTGGGAAGCCTCCTGTTGCCCAGGTAACAGCACGGGGAGCTGGGAGGGGCAGCATTCGGACGGAACAGTGGCAGGGAGTCCTCTGGCCTGAGGAAAGGGCATGTGTGGCGTCCTGTCACCTAGAAGCAGTGCCTTTCTCTCCCTCATCCCAGCACGCCAACCACCCGACCCCTGACCAGCAGTCCCAGAATCGAGCTGGACCCTCCGGCCCGGTGCAAATACGCTCTCCTCTCAAGGGCCTGGCAGCTCCTCTGGGATAACTCACTCGGTACATTTTTGCGGAGCACCCACTACAGCGCCCCTGCTCTGGGGGCTGGGCTGTCACAGGTAAACCACCTCAGCAAAACCCCTGTGGTTGCACAGCTCCATGGAAAGGGCTAAAGGCTCAAATGGAGGCCATGCTGGGGCCCCTAACCCTGGACCCTCCCCCTGGCCGGAGGCTGCCACTCAGCCGGTGCCTGGACAGGTGCCCCCACCGGCGACGGCACAACTGCCCCAGCCTGGACCATCGGTGGACACTGGTGCCGATTCTTCAGCTCAGTCCCTGGTGTGAAATATAGAAAGCCTTTGTGGAATATTCTGGAACCCTCGCTGCTCTAGGGGGTGGCTTTTATTGAAAATGCCTTTTCTTTTTTCATTCCCCCCCCCCATGATTTCATGAGCATTTTAACAAGAAACGGGATGTCCCTAACATCCCCCACCCTTGTCACTTGGATGTACTCATGCCAACACCCAGGTCTCAGTAAAGTAAGGTGGCCCACTCCGCAACATGTGTGCTTCTCATGGCATTTTGGGCTGCACCGTGCTCTCGGCCTTTTCTGTCTAAGAGGAGTTCCTCCGAGATGCCGCCAACCCCATCTCATTGGAAGCTGATGAGAAAACGCAATATGCCGCGTCCTCCTGCCCGGGGAGGGGGCCAGCCCGCAGCTGCTGCGCGGC
>NW_005370862.1:1105822-1106365 GCF_000412655.1 Myotis brandtii | reverse complement strand
GCCCCGTCCTGCGCCGATGCTCCGAGTGGTCTCTGGGCGCCGCCGCCTGCCAGGATGCTCATGACATCACTCATATTATTAATAATTACAGGTTACCCACAGATGGGCGGGCAGATGGACACACGCGGCAGAGGCCTGTTTAATCTCGGCCAGGCTATTTCCCCGGCCCAGCTCCCCGTGCCACGCTCGCCGCCTCCCCGGAGGAAACATTAATGAAACAACAAAATGTCCATGAAAGAAACATGAAAAGCCTGTCGGAGGGGCGGTGGTGTTCTGCACTGCACAGCCCTCCAGGAGGGAAAGATGGCCTGACCGCCTGCCTTTCTCGGCGTGGCCTGTGCCCCGTGCTCCTTTGCGAGCCTTAGAGCTGCAGACGCTCCGAGGAAAGACCTGGCCCGGCGCTCCTCCGACCCGCGGGCCGCCTGGGCTTGGTCTGTGGTCCAGCCTCACAGAGGGGAGGCGTGGAGCTGGTCTCCGTGTGTGTGTGTGTGTGTGTGTGTGTGTGTGTGTGTGTGTTCACCACTGGGGCCCCAGGCCCCTCCT
>NW_005370862.1:1087295-1105801 GCF_000412655.1 Myotis brandtii | reverse complement strand
ACCATTTCTGTCCCTGGGGTGGGCACCAGGAGCCTGGCATGAACTTGCAAACTCGCTGAACGCCACCCCATTGGGCACCACTCCTTGGCCAGCGTTCGAGGTGACTGGCCCACTGGTCAAGATCTGCGGCCATTCAGTGAGACCGAAGCTGTCCTTGGCACAGACACAAAGGAGGATGGGGACAGCTGCCGACCAGCTGACCCCACAAACCGAGGGGGAAAGAACTTCCGGAACCACGTGATGGATGGCCTTCGGCATGGCATAGGCCTCACGTCGGAACGAGCTGCCCTCGGCTTTTCAATGGCGGCGATGTCCTACTCTCGGCAGCTGTACTTGGCCTCATGTGCTGTCCGTCATCCTCATCCTCCTCCGTCTTTCCTTCCCTTCATCTCCTTCAACTGCTCCAAACACTGGGCTTCACGCCTCCCACCCCCTCCCCGCTCAAGCCCTGCCAGCCGTGAGCCATGACTTGGTGAGGACGCCACACACTTCCCTCCCTTCGCCTGACAGCATTGTCACCCCCTCTCACAGCCCCGCTCCGCCTCCAGCTCCGGCTCCAGCTCCGGCTCCAGCTCCGGCTCCAGCTCTGGCTCGCGTCTTCACCTGAATGCCAGAGGCTTAGGTCCTCTTTTCTGGCTCTAAGGTCACGCAGAGCCTTCAGACCTTTGCGGACCAGGGAGCCAGGCCGCCAGTCCTCGGGGGGGATGTTCACACCTATTATTCCCACAGACTCTAGACTCCTCACGTGTGGCCGTGGATTAAGGAACACGTCTGGTTTATTTGCAGTTGGAACAAGCAAGACGTAATTGGCACGTCATGCAATGAGGGGGAGGTGGCATTTTCGGAAAACATCTCACCTTCTAGGTGCCTCTCTGCACACAGTGTGTTGGGGCAGAAGAGTTACTGATCATTTTTTAAACACCAGGCACTTGGCACAGGCCGTCTCCTGCTGCTTTCCTGCTAAGCCTCTCCGTGTGTGCAAACGCCACCTGCCTTCCGAGACCGCCGCCGGGCTCGCTGCACCTGCAAACCTGTCCCCCCGCCAAGCATTCCTCCTCTGCCCAGAGCAGAAACGGGGGGCTCCGTGGGTTCCTCCCAGCCCCACCATGAGCAACTGAATCTATATTTTTTTCCAATAAGACCCAACCCATTTAAAGTGTTGCAAGGTTGGCCCTGGCCGGGTAGCTCAGGTGGTTAGAGCGTCATCCAAATATGCTAAGGTTGAGGGTTCCATCCCCGGTCAGAGCACATACAAGAAACCAGAGGTTGCCAACCGGTGGTCCACAGACCACCGATGGCCCGTGAGGTCTGAAAGGTTGGCGACCGCTGCAAGAAACAACCAATGAATGCATAAATAAGTGGAATAGTAAGTTGATGTCTTTCTCTCTTCCTCTCAAATCAAAAATATTAAAATCGAAAATAAATGAAATGCTAGGAAGGTTGCCCATGCAGCTATGTCAGAGAATTGACCAATTCCACCATGAGGTTTTCATTCGTACACAAGGCCTGCTGCACAGTAGCTGCTTAATAAACGCATTCTCCTCCAATAAAAAGAGGCATAAATGTAAAAATGTGGACTCTGTGTCCCCAAAGGAAACCTCCTCCCTCCCCGTGCCCAGGGCAGGGTCATCCTGACATAAGTTCAGGGCAGAGAGAGATAGCAGCCAGCCTGTCCTGACTGCTCACGGCTTATTAAACATGGAACTCTCTGGAAAGGCCTCCTGTCCACAGAGTCCGAATTGTCCTCCACAATGGAAACACCAGCTACCAGCCTTGGGTAGTTTTCCAATGGCACCAACGGTTTCCGCCGGCGCCTTCCCATGATTCTCCACCAGCAGAGACGCACTTGCCCACCAGCTGGCCAGGCTGGGGCTCTATGTCGGAGCCAGTGCCAGCGGCCCAGCTCCCTGGCCCACGTGGGCTCCCCCTATGACCCCTGCTTCATTAGCACAGAGCTTTTGCCCCCTGAGCCAACAAGGCTGCCGAAATATAAACCAGCTGCCTTCTCCCAGTTCCGCATTCCAGGAGCAGAGGTGCTGATGAGCGGAGCCGTGGCCAGAGTGCAGTGGGGAAGCCACAGATTTGGGGGAGCCACAGATTTGGGGAAGCCACAGATTTGGGGAGTCACAGATTTGGGGGAGCCACAGATTGGCCCATCTACCTCTGGACAATGGTGATGACGTTTCTGATGCTTTTTATGCAAAACTCATCCACCTAACGGGCCCCTCTGGTGCCCCCGCTGCCCCACCAGCATTTCCAGGCTTCTCAGTCTCCCCAGGTCCTCACCCCCAAGCACGCCCCCCAGGTCCTCACACCCAATAGGTTCTCACCTCATACACGTCACTCACAGACTTATCCACCCACAGACTCATCCACCCACAGACTTATCCACCCACAGACTCATCCACCCACAGACTTATCCTTACTGGCTCCAGGACTTGAAAACAAGATGGTGCCCCACCAACCCCAACACCCTCGTGCATTTAAAAAAGTAATAGCTCAGCTGGTGTGGCTCGTGGTTGAGCGTCGACCTGACCTATGAACCAGGAGGTCACGGCTTAATTCCTGGTCAGGGCACATGCTTAGGTTGCAGGCTCAATCACCAGTGGGAAGCGTGCAGGAGGCAGCTGATCAATGATTCTCTCTCATCATTAATGTTTCTCTCTCTGTCTCCCTCTCCCTTCCTCTCTGAAATAAATAAAAATATATTAAAATTTTTTTAAAAAAGAAAGAATAAGCATGCACATGCTAAAATTAATACACTGCTCCCAGGTGTCCTGACTGTGGAAGGGGGCGGAGCTGCTCAGAGCTGCAGGTTTGCTGCGGTGCCCAGCTATGCCGATGCCCTGAGCCTGGGCTGCTCTGCCATGGTTGCCATGCCACACCCCCACTCCTGCCACACCGGAGGGTTTGCAGAGCCCACACTGACCACCTGCTCCCAGCCCCTCTGGTCACAGCATCCCCTCCGCCTGGTATCCTCTATCCAAGAGCCGTCTGTCTGATTCCTCCCCACGGGCCAGAGTCCTCCTGGCTTCTGCAACCGCATTTCTTTTGAACTTGTGACCTTGATCTCCCTGGGAGTGGAACTTGTGACCTTGATCTCCCTGGGAGTGGAACTTGTGATCTTGATCTCCCTGGGAGTGAGTATTTTCAACCTCATCGCATCGCCGCTCTATGGGCTTCATCTGCGTGGTGAGGCGGAGGCCGGCCGGCAATCCCATTTTTCTGAGCGGCGCCACGCAATCATCATTCATCTTAGAAACTGGCGCCTTCCTCCCCCCGTGCATTCATGAGGAGGGTGGGCGTCCACTCCAATGAGAGTCGGAATCTGAAAGAAAGATTCTGTAAGGAGAGAGCCACCTCCTTCTCCACATCCCGAAGCTAATAGGGACGGAAGATGGAGAGGATGTGTTCTCCGGAAGCAGAGGCTGGGCCCACCGGCATTGAAATGCATGAGGTGAAATACCCCGAAAATGTAAGCTCAGAATTTCATCCCGTAATGAAACAAAGACCGAGAGCAGAGGGCGATGGTAATCGCCTACGTAGGGATCAAGAGCATATTGCATTTCTATGTAAAACAAACTGACTTCTCACAACTCGCAGAGAAATTAGAATTACTCATTCATAACTGCACAGATGAGCTGCGCCTCTAACATCGGACTAATCCCTCTTTCCATCACCACTGGGAAGCCAGGACTCGTCAGGATCTGTTCTGTGGGGACATCTGCGCTCCTCGGAGGGAGGAGAGGGATGGCTTCAGCCTCCTTTCTTAAGCGTGTCATCAATAACTCCAGGTTGAGGCGACGCACCCCCGGGCGCGGCAGAGAATCCGCCTGCACCCCCTTGCACGCCAGCCCCCTCCAGAGCGGAAGGCCAGCGTGAACCAGAGACCAAGGGCGTAGCATCCCGAGGACGGGAGTTAACTTCCGATGAAGGCTGCTGGTTTAGAACGGACTATCTTTTGTAGCAACGATGTTTATTTTATAATTTTAGGCACAAGAACAGACTTCTTAAAAAAAATGTCGGGCTCCAACTAGACAGAATGTCCTTCCAGGGTGTGATGAGAAGAATTGTGTCCCCAAATATGTTGAGGTCCTGAGCTCCGGTGCCTGTGAATGTGACCTTATTGGGGGACAGGGTCTTTGCAGAGGCCCAAGTGAAGATGAGGTCATCGGGGTGGGCCCTCATCCAATGTGACCAGTGTCCTTATAAAAAGGGGACATTGGGACACAGAGATAGACACACACAGAGGGAAGATGTGTGAAGACATCCACCTACATGCCAAGGAGCGCCTGGGGCCACCAGAAGCCAGGAGAAGGGCCCGGCACAGATTCTCCCACACCCTGCTGACATCTTGATCCAGGACTTCTGGCCTCCAGGACTGTGAGGTGACACATGCCTGTTGCAGAAGCCCCCGTCTGTGGAATTTGTTACGCAGCGGAGCTGACTTATACAAGGTGTTTGAACCATGTGCCCCCGTCACTGCTATGCCTTTGGAAGATCATGTTGGCTCTGTTGTCTGTGTGCTGGTTCTTCTCCTGCCTCCTCAAGGCCCTGAACCTCATGGGGGCGGTTATATTAGGGGATTGGTCTTCGGAGACTGAATATACAAGTGGACAATAGCCAAACCACCTATGAAAACGGAACTCTGGCCCACAGCCTTGGCAGGGACAAGTCAGGCAGTGAGCAGCCCAGCTCCCCCAGGCTGATAGCCTCCATCAGGGCACACCTGATTGCTCCCCTTTCCCCAGGACAAATCTTCCCCACCCCTCCGTCTGCCTTTGAGGCTCTGCCTAACGCAGGGGAAGGTGCTGAGCCCAGAGTCTGGGTTCTCACTTGGAGGGCCTTTGTTTACTTCCGATGTCTGTCTCCCATGTCACGGTGCGAGCTCCGCCAGGGGCAGCTCCGTGCCTGGCACATGATGGCTTTCGGGAAGTATTTGTTGGACGGTGACAAAGTGGGTCGGTGCTGTCATGGCAACAAATACATATTTGTTGAACAAATGAATGGTTGTTCCTACAACTCTCGAAGAATCCGAAACACGACCGTGACATGGTTACTAAGGTTGGAAAGCTTTGGGTAGCGCTAGGCTTTGGTCAAACTGGCGAAATGGCCGATGGTGAGTTTCCAGTTTCCAATACAACGGGCATTATTCTTCCAGCTTGTTTATTGTGGTAGTTTTCAAAGTACAAGACATTTGCTTTCTTTTGAATATGCAGACGCTTCAGAAGGGACCCACAGGACCGACTAGCCCCCGGGGAGATGCGCTGTCGCGCGCACATATCACGCTCCGCGGAGGCTCTCTGTCAGCTACATAATTTATGTGCTTCTGCATAATTTGGCCTCTTTTTATGTTTCCTATGTGTTTGCGAGGGGATCTAGCAGTCCGTTTCCGACCGTCACAGACACAGCGAGCGCGTGTCATTCCTGCGCCCAGCCTGCCTTCCGCCCAGGGCAGCGCCGCCCGAGCCTCGGAACCCAGAGCCCTCGGGAGACGGGAGTCCCCTGGGCTCCCAACATCAAAGCGCGAAGCTGGAGAGGTCAGGGCGCATCCAGGAGCGAACAGAACCTTGTCCACTTGCGCATCCTCCTGGGCATCCGCTGGGGCCTCTGATGGACGGTGCTGGCCCTCTAAAGCTCTTTAAACTGTTTATAATCCTCACTGTGGTTTTGAAACGGAAAAACGATGCCAAAATTAATGGCTTTGGAAAGCTTTGATGTGCGTGGGTTGCATGCAAATTTCCCGAAAATGGAGACCGCCCTGGTGGAGGGGACAGGTAAGCCGTCTACGACGCTGCGAGGACTTGGATTTTTCTTCCTCAGCAGCCTCCTCTGTTTGCCGTGTTTTAACTTTCCGTCTCTCCTGCTCTCTCTCTGCTGCTCACGTGTCCTCCTAGTGCGGCTGTTAGACATGGAATAGCGGTGCCTCGCGGAGCGAGTGGTGGCCCCACGTGGACGTGGCCTGGGTCCTGAGCCGGCTGTGTCAGCAGGCCGGGCCTCCGACCAGCCTCACCGGGACCCAGACCGGCTGACAGTGTGCCCTCGCCTCCTTTTTCATGAAGAAATCGTGATATGGCCCGGCCAGCGTGGCTCAGTGGTTGAGTGTCGGCCTATGAACCAGGAGGTCATGGTTCAATTCCGGTCAGGGCACATGCCTGGTTTGCGGGCTCAATCCCCAGTAGGGGGTGTGCAGGAGGCATCTGATCAATGATTCTCTGTCATCATTGATGTTTCTCTCTCTCTCTCTCTCTTCCTCTCTGAAATCAATAAAAATATTTTTTAAAAAACAAAAAGAAGTAGTGATATGCATCTAGCACTGCACACAACTCCCTTCTAGACCAAAATACGGAGGGAGGGGGAAGCTCAGTGGCTTCAGAAATCACTGCACCGTTTTCCCCATTTTTATGGATGAAGAGGCAGAGGCGCCCCCTCAAGGTCACGCGTGGAGGAGGGGTCATCTGGAGAACTCCCTGGTCTGGAGTCACTTTCTGACTCTCAGTCTGGATCAATCGGGGAGAAAAGCCCAGAGGGGAGGGTCCATGGACCAGCGTATTAGCCGCAGCCTGGGGCATCATTTCTAGAAAGCAGCCACCGAGGAGAGGGTGCCGCCCGGGGGCTGGAGCAAAGCAACGACCTCAGGGGTCGGCCTCGTCAGGTGCCTGTGAAGATCATTCACGCGCCGTCGGTCCTCCATATCAGTCGGGGACCCTCTGAGCAGCACAACATGACCCCCGAGACCACCCGGAACCATCCACCCCCACCCACCCATCTGCCTCCTCATCACAAAGACACACCCAGCAGCCAACCAAGAGGGGCCAGACGAAAGGTTCAGGAAAAGAGCTGTGCGGCAGGTAAGACTCCAGGAGAAACATTTCCCAAGCCTTCTCAGCGGACACGAGGACTCCCTGCGAGAACACAGTGAGGACTCACAGGTGGGAAGCGGAGTTCGTGGGGTTTAAAGAGGAACGTTGCTTTTCAAAATGCAGAATTTCTACAGATAAACATCAACCTCTGTGAGAGCCAGCCCGACCTGACGGAACGGACAGGGTCAGGCACCCAAAGGAGAAGGGATCCACCTCGTCCCACCCAAAGCGAAGCCAAAGATAGTCGGGGAGGGGGACCACCCATGTTCACGTCCTGCTTGTGAAGATCACGCCCGAAACCAGAACCCGGGCACGAGGAAGCCGGACCGCGGACCTGACCCATTCGGTGCTTTGCTCTATCGGGTTCCACGCGGCGTCGGCGCAGACGTGTGAGCCATGGGTCTTGGGCGCCTCTGGGCGTTTCCTGGGTGGGTTTCTCGGCTCCTCTGCAGGGTCCTCGGAGGCACCACGCTGAGGCTTTCCCGCCAACCAGCCCTCAGGACGGGGCTTGCTGCGAGGACCGCAATGCAAGCAAATCGTGTGAGAGCTCTGGTCAGGCAGCTGCCTCCACGTGGCTGAGACGGTTTCTGTCGCGTCTTAGAAGGAAAGGATCAGACGCTCTGCAGTCCACGGGGTCGCTGGCACCACCACAGCTCCTGATGGGCAGAGGGGGTGCCCTGGGCCCGGCCATGCGCCCGACTCTCCGCCTTCTCTCCCCCCAGGGCTGGACAGCGGGCCACCGTCTCTCTTCCCGGCCAGCCACCTCTCTTCGCAAATAGATTCCTTTCCCTAGAACTCAAACTTGCCTGGACATTTGCCAGCTCCCAGCTGGTCAGAGTGGAAGGGCTAGAGGACGCCTCCTTCTCCCCAAATTTCCTGGACAAGTCACCAGACGTCTGGCAGGACTTCCCAAGACGCCCCCCATGAGGGTCCCCTGTTCCGAGCCCACAGCCTGGCCCGGCGGGAACCCAGACCCTGGGACAACGTAAAGCATTAAGGTTTTGGGCCCTGGCTGGTTTGACTCAGTGGATAGAGTGTCGGTTTCGATTCTGGTCAAGGACACATGCCTGGGTTGCAGGCTCAATCCCCAGTAGGGGGAAGTGCAGGAGGCAGCCTATCAATGACTCTCTCTCATCATTGATATTTCCATCTCTCTCTCCCTCTCCCTTCCTCTCTGAAATAAATAAAAAAAATATATTTTTTAAAAAAGAATTAAGTCCTTTGTGGAGGAGGGAGACCCGTGGCTTCTCCTGCTTTTTATTTACTATCATTAAGATGTTTAACTCATGCACTTCACAGAGGCGTGGAACACATAGCTGAGGAAATAAGGAATATGTTTTATTAAAAAGTGGAGACGCACTTGAAAAAAAACGGGGAGGTTCATTAATCACTCAGGTCTCTAGTTACCTAAACGCATGCAGACAGATGCTTTAAATGGTTTCAAAACAACCAGCGAAATATCCAGTTCCCCCCACATTCCCTCCCAGGGTCTCCTTGGGGAGCGGTTGGAGCATTTGCTCCTGCGGACTGTGAGCCTGAAGGTGCTGTGAGCCAGACATGGACATGCCCGTGATGCTTTGTGCATGTCCTGAAACGCACATGCCATGGTCGCCATCAATCTGACAACAGTAGAGTCCTGTGCAATGAGATGAACGATTTGAAATCATAATTCTCGTCATCGTGTCCAAGGCCAGGGGTTCACAGATATATTCCAGGGAGAATTTTTAATTTTTCCTCTGTTGTCCTTTGGCTGAAAGTCTAAACAAATTATTTGTGTGATATAAAAGCCTCTTTCCTGGCAGTGACTTCCCAACAAAAGCCTTGTCTATGGAAATCATTTCAGCTTCTGAGGGGACTGTCTCTTCCCCAGGCCTGTGGGATCCCCGGGGGTTTCTCAAATACACTTGTGGGAGTTTCCCTCGGCTCCTTTCCTTCTAGAAACATAATTGGATTCTGATGCCACAACTTAAAGGAAGAACATGCTTCAAGTCAGCAGACCCCTCATGCCCCTGACATCCTATTTGTCTCCTTTTGACAAAAAGGAGCATTTACTCACCCACACAAGGGCTGATACCGGGTATTTAGTTATTCAACGTATTTTCACGACAACACTCGACGTGTGTGTCCTGGGATCTGTGGTGGACAGACTCCAGGTGGCCCACGACCCCCCCTCCATGGCATTCAGACCCTCATGCATTGTACCCCATCCCGCCATGCCCTCGGATATGGGGGTCCTGTGACTTCTAACCAAATGAATCTAGGAAAGCGGTGGGATGCATGAGATTACACACACACGACTACACACACACAGTTATGTGTACATGATTATGTGGCATACGATTGTAACACCTGTCTCGCTAGGACACGCACCCCTCTGCCCTGGGTGTGGCTCAGAGCCACCTGCCTCCTCCTCTTTTCCGTGGAGGGGCACTCCTACTTCTCCTCGATTCTGAAAGACCTGCTCCATTCATCGCTAGCAGCCGCTGACCCAAGGAAAGGTGATGTTAAAGAGCGTGTACAAGAATTACATGTGGTATCCAGGACACTGTTAAAGTAAACACTCGTTTTCGGTTTAAACACATTTTATCTTAAGCTGATGGTATTCAATGAAATTCTGAAGCTGTCAGACACGTGAGATCATACATGAGCTCAGTAGTGCTATCCTATTTATCATCTCCCTGAACACAGCAAATATTTTTAAATAAACCCAAGTAGGTTCAACAAACAGGGGTTCCTATTTCTCTGTAAAAACACCTGTTCTCGGAATCACTGGATGGAGAGTTCTCTGCTGGGATGACGAGGGATTTGTATCGATGGGATGGACTTATGTCCAAGTGGCTCCTTGGAGAGGCCAGGTGGACTCTGGCGTGGGCCCTGGGGAGGACTGCCCGTGCCATCATGGGCGATGTGGTGAGGAGTCCCCGTGGATCCCGGGGACACTGCCCCAGCCCCGCACACTGGAATTGGCAGTGATGACCACTGAGTGATGAGGTGCTGCCCCCCGACTTGCTCCCATGGAGACGAGTCATTGCAGATGGCGGGGGTGGCTCTAGTCTCAATGGAGGCACCTGTTCCTGGGGAGTGACAATGCTTCCGTGGAAGAGGACATGCGTGAGCAGGAGCATGGCCTGTTTCAAGGGGAACCGTGATTACGTGATCCAGGCCACACCCTCCGTGACGTCAGCTTCTGTTCTTCCAGGAGCACGGCCCAGGGCACTGTTTATCCAGCGAAGCAAGGAAGGGAGACATAAGGTCCAGAGTCGCCTGGGACTTTGACCTTTCATAACAAGTACTCCTCAAAATCGTATTTTTGATGGCTGCGTAATACTCCATTATGATGACATGATTCCCTTGGTTGCTTTTTGTTGTTGTTGTTGTGTGTGGTTTTTTAAACCTTCACCCAAAGATATTTTCCCATTGAAGAGAGAGAGAGAGAGAGAGAGACATTGATGTGAAGAGACGCATCGATTGGTGGCCTCGCGCATGTGTCCCAACCAGGGCCAGGGATCCAGCCTGCAACCAAGGTACATGCCCTTGACCAGAATTGAATCCAGGACCCTTCAGTTCACAGGCCGACGCTCTACCCAGTGAGCCAAACCAGCCAGGGTGAAACGATTCCCTTGTTACTGGACACTTAGGTTGCTTCCTTTGGTGGGGGGTTATATCACGGACCTCTGTTTTGTGTATCATTCTCCACATTTCCATTCAGTTCGCTGAGTGAGAGCTGCCACGGTGCGTTAGGGACCGACCCTTTTCCTGGGAGGGCTCCCCGGGCAGGAAAGCTTGAGTGAAAATGTAAGAAGACGCATCCACCCAACAGCTCTCAGAAAGCAGGTGACGAGGTCCCAGCCACAGCCGGCGGGAGCCTGGCTCCGCCCCAGCGCTTCAGAAGCGATGACATTCGGAACTTTTTACCTTTTTAAGATCCTCTTCCAAGCGGACGCTCACAGGCTTTGTCACCGGCTGTGTCCGCCCTCAGCCCAGCTCATCACATGCACAGACCGTGCGCCCTGGGCTCCGAGGCAGAACACGCTGCGTGCTCGCTCCTGGAAGCGTGGTCCTGAGCCAGTAATAAATGGTGCGGGGAGGGGACCCGGAGTCTTGTAATTGATTATTTAGTGCAAAAGAGGAAGAAAATGATCACAGGTGGTGACGGCAGATGTGACGGCCCGGGGTGCTTGGCAGAGGGCGGGCACGCTGCTTCCCGGACGCCAGCGCCGCGGTGTCGGCTGTCCAACCGCCACTCTTTGTCCCCCGCCTCGCAAGGCATCGGGGCTCTTTTTATCCTCCCCACGTCCTGTCTCCCTCTTTTCTAACCACTCACCTCGGTGACATCCATAGCAGATGCTGCGTGAAAGGAGCTGCCTACGTGAGGCCTCGGAAATGCTCTCCATAAGCAGTGCCAGCAACTAAACGTTTCCAAACAGACTATCGCTGTCCTAGCTCGGAACGCAGGCAGGAGGACTTGAAAGGCGGCGGCGGCGACGGAGAGCGAGGTTGGCGCGGGGCCCGAGTCCACCCTCGTTCTAGGCATCGATTCAAAGGGGTATTGCTCTTATTCTTAATTAGGGCACACTAATTACCTCCCAACTTCCTCTCTGCTTTCCACACCAGCCTCGTCTCCTCTCCTGGAGTTTCAAGGAGACTGGCTGACAGTCTAATTGGATCAGGAAGGGACCCTCCTAGAAAAGGCCCCCGCCCGGCAGCCGGGCCCCCGCGTGACCCCACCACGCCTCAGATCGTCTCCTCCGTGTTGAGGTTTGGGGAGACATTGGCTCCGGGAAAGAAAGACAGAAATTGCTCCTAGGCCTCCAGCACATCAAAGACGGCTTCGTTTTCGTGTCGCCTCCGCGAGGAGGGGCGTCATCAACAGCCCAACCGAGTTGAAAGGAGATGAACAGTCCATGCTGAGGCCCGAAGACGGTTGGGCTGTTCCGGGGAGGACGCCAGGCCGTCTACACCGTGGCAACGGCAGGGAATTGCAATGAGGTGTGTAGGCGCAGAGTCCCCGGCAGCCCAGTCCTCACTCACACTGCTAGGACTTTTCTCTCGCCCGACGGTTCGCACCTCCCCAACCAGATCTCTACCCGCAGCGAGCTTTTAGGGAGACAAGGGGTATGGGAGAATGAAACTGTACGCGTGCCTCCAGGAAAGTCAACTGTAAGAAAAAGAGAAATTCCAACCAATAACAAAAAATACAAACAGAATAACACGCACACACCGGACAGAGAGGAGGCATGATGAGAGCACCTTCGCCAGCTGTCCTGTTGGACGAATTCCTCTACTTGGGTACATAGCTCACGTGCAGCAAAACCTTCAGGATAAGGGCATCGCGCCCGGCCAGTGTGGCTCAGGGGTTGAGCGTTGACCTATGAACCAGGAGGTCACAGTTTGATTCCTGGTCAGGGCACATGCCCGGGTGTGGGCTCCATCCCCAGTGTGGGGCGTGCAGGAGGCAGCTGATCCATGATTCTCTCTCATCATTCATGTTCCTCTCTCTCTCCCTCTCCTTTCCTCTCTGAAATCAATAAAAGTATACTTTTAAAAAAAGATAAGGTCACCGTTGTTCGCTTTCTGGCGAAAGAGCTGCACGAGGTCCAGGGAGCTCAGGGGGCTGGGAAGAACCCGAACCTCGCGCTCCTGGTTTCAATGACAGGCTTGTCCCGCTGGACTGTGCGCTGCCTCCCTGCGTGTCTAAACGTCGCCTTCCACGTGCTGCAGGCTCCATCTGTCCTCGTGCTCAGTGTAGGACCTGCTCCTTGAAGCCAGCTTCTGACGAGAGAGGTTGGTCCTGCTGAGTGGCTGTGAGGTCACGGGACTGAAGCCATCGGTGCTCTCCTCTGTGGCCACAGCCAAGCCTTCCACACACGTACTGCACCGATCCACGGCACGGGATGAGTGGGTGTGAACCCAGAGTGCAGCCCTCCATCACCAGGGCCACCCCAGCCCACCGGCCCGAGGTGAGGAGCGTACTTTTGGCACTCAGTGTTTGACTATGGTCATCAAACATGAGAAATAGGAGAGACCACAGTGACCAACGACCGTCCGCCCGCCTTCTAACACATGCGCATCAGGTACAACGCTTCTGAATGCAGCAGCAGAACGCACAATGAAAACTGGCTGAAGCCCAAATCCAAGAATGACTGTCTCATGCGGCCAAGGTGCATCTGCTTGGTCCAGGGCTTGGCCGAGGCCCCCAGGACACCTCTCTCGGGCCTTCTTCCCTGGGTCGGCTTGATTCCCAGCTTCCCCGCAGGGTCCCAGTCAGCTCGGGGCTACATCCTCAGAACACAGAGCACCTTGGTCTCTGCTCACACCTGCCCAGCGTCCCCTGACTGAGCCTTGTTGGCCCTCATTGATCTGATTGTGTTCTGACCTTATCCTTAAACTACGTCCTGCATCCAGGGAGGTCAGAGGTGCTGTCTGGCTTAGCCCGAGGCAGAAGTTTCACCCACATACATTGGCTGAGCATTTGGGGTGTGTATTCACCCAGAGGAGGGTGTGAGGTGTGGTGACCAGAGAGGGGATAAAGGTGGACTGGGACGCAAAAGCAAAGGGCGCGAGAAGGGTGTTTGTGGTTGCAAGTCACACGGAGCTGGAGCTAGAGCAGGAATTCAAACCAAAGCAAGTTCCAATCATGGCAAGGCATGGCGGTGCCTTCACCTTCACTCACAGTGATGGTGGCAGGTGAACACGCGTGTGCTGCACAAAATAGGAATCCCCAGAACTTGTGTATGGCTCCCACAGCCACAGGAGGAGGCACTGTAAGCCATCAGGCCCTAAGGGCTGCGGCTTTGAAGAGCCATCACAGGATAGAGAAACCGCTGCCTGAGTCAGAGCCGAGACGACCATCTCTCTCTGCTTCACAAAGGCATGGCTTCCAGGCCACTCCTCATAGGCTCTCTTTTCTGGAAACAGTATGTGGACTCTCTTGACATTTTTGTTTTCCATTTGTCATCGCCAAAAACAAGTTAGTCCTGCATGTACTTCCTGAAGATGCCTTTACCATTCAAGGCCCATTTGCTCCCGCCCTCCTTGCAACCTCTCCATGCAGCAGGGCTCCCTCTGCACCTGCGGTATGGGGGGCACTGTGCTAGCACTGGGGATCCCGGATGGGCAAGAACCCATGTCAACCTTCAGGGGAGTCGTGCCACAGTAAAGGCTGCACTGCCAGCTGCTCTGTGATTTGAGACAAGAGGGACATCCGTTTGCTCCTTCTGGTCCGAATGACCTCTGATGAGTGGGTGAAACAGCTAAAGCTTTTAGTGCAGCAAATGGACAGACAGCACAATAAATGCCCCATAACTCGGACTCACTCTGCAGGTACCGGGTTCATGCTGCTGGTGGGTCACCAGGTGTTACTACAAGCTCAAAGGGAAACAATAGACTTTATGCAAACCTGTGCTGCGAAGCTTCCTTTTGCCTGTCCGGTACCACCATGCTCCTCCCTTCTCCATCCATCTGCTCAAGGAGATGAGCTTAGGTGGGTCTCCATAATGGGGTCTACCACTGGCTCCTGGTTGGGCTCATCCGTGGGGTTGTGGGAAGGCGATCAGAGGGAGCAGGGCCAAGAGAGTGAGGTGAGGACCTGTTTTCCCTCCCAGCCAGGTCTCAGGGGTAGGCTGGTCTCCACCGATGACCACACTGTCTGTGAGGAGGTTCTCACCACACAACTGTCTTCTTCCGATCACATGACTGCCCCCTTCCACCTGCCTTCAGACTGAGCAATGGCGCTGCATTAGCCTGCGTGGTTTCCTACACTTCCCTCACATCTCTGCAATTAGTCTCTTTATTAACTTCTCCAATTACTCGGTTTGAATGTGCAACCTATTTCCTACCAGGACCCTGACTGAGAAGCCCAGCTTAGCCAAATTTCCTTCAAGCACCTTCTAGATATAGTTGGTCATCTGATAAAGGCGTCTAGTGCAGTTTCCACACTTAGTGTCTGATGTCTGCTGGTTGCCCCGAACCACACACACACACACACACACACACACACACACACACACACCACAAACACACTGGCATCAAATCAAATGCGAGACAAAGCCAAGTGTTGGCAAGGATGCAGAGCAACTGAAGCTATCGACACGCTGCTCATGGGAGTGAAATGCCGGCCAGTCGCTTTTAGAAAAGGCCTTGATGGGATGCACTCGCCCCAAAATACATCCACCCTGTGACCTGGCCATTCCACTCCTGGGCGTATCCAAGGGAGATGCGTGTCTATCCCTAAAAGGACAGACAAGAATGTCCAGGGCAGCACGGCTGGCAAGAGCCCCGAACTGGGAGCAGCCCAAGTGCCCATCAACAGGCCTATAAATAACCGCATGGTGGGACCTCGCAAAGAGCAGGCGGCTGGCCGATGCCGCCAGAAGGCTGGGTCTCCAGGATGAGTGTGAGAGAAGGAAGCCAGGCACGGAAAGGACATACCGTGTGATTCTATTTCTGTGAATGTCAAGGACAAGAAAGGCTAAGGGATGGTAAAAGACGTCAGGACAGCACGTGCCTTGGGGAGGGACAGACTGAATCGAAACAAGAGTGAAGGAGACCTCTGGTCCGGAACGCCCGCATCTCCATCTGGGTGGAGGTTCAGGTTGCACACACCAGACCGCGCCCTGAAGATGGGCAGACCTCCCTGCATTTTCCGCTGGATGTGTGCTCTACCTCAGAGCAAATGTACCTGCAAAGTGAGGTCTGAGGACTATCCTGCTCTTCGTAGGAATGTGTGTGGAGCTCGAATGTCTAAGTGCTTCTGAATGTGGTTGTTTCTCAAGCTGTTCATCCAAAACGGCAATAATTCATGGCTAAGACTTCTCACAGAAGAAGCCTAGGTGGGTAGCAGGTAATAAGGGACGAACCCCAAGATGGTTCTAATAACATGCAATTCCTCTGTTACGTGTTTCTCTCCAGCCCAGGCTCTTTCTCGGGGCAGCCCTCTCACTGCACAGGGTCATGAACGCGGCTCCTGGGAAATGAGTCGCTTTGTGAAGGGAGAGGGCCCAGCCATCAGGCAGGCTGGGGGGCAGAAGGGCTGTCCTCTGACAGGGAGGAGCTCAGCTCCAACGTGGAGACACAGCCTAGAGTAGAAGGCGTGTGGGTCACACTGAGCCCATGTCCCCGGAGGACGAAGGCATCTTTTTAGTCGAGAGAAGGTTTCTCTAGATATCTGGGGCATAACAACACTATTTTGACAAATAAAGAGGTGGCCCTGGCAACATCCCTATGACTTCCACTTCCACACAAACACTCAGATGGCTTTGCAGCCGTCTGCATCTGACGTGAGACTTGGCCATTGGCCAGGCGTTCCCAAGCTCACCGGCAGCTAGAGGGTACAAAGGGCTGGAGGCTGGCCGAGCAAAGCAACAGGGTGACACGCCGTCGAGGAGGAATCCACTCTGGAGGTTCGGGCTCCTGAGCATCCCAAGTTCCGCCCCAGCAGACCCCCCAGGCTCCTCCCACATGAGTTTTGGGTGAAGATAAAAACCTCCAACACCTGTGCTTGGGTGAGACTGGTGCCTCCCACACACTCCAAGCACAACGCAACCTGCAAGGTCCTGACTGACCCCTGCCCACCTCTCCCCTCGCCTCCTCCCTCTCCCCGCCCAGCATGCACTCTGAGGGTCTCCAAGGACGGTCCTGGCCCTCCCGCCCCTCCCTCCGCGGGACAGGCTTCCTCTCACCTGCGCTCACCCCTCCCGGGCAGGCCTCAGCCTCCTCTTGTCCTCACAGCATACTCCCCTGAGTTCCCGCCTGGAGCAGGCCCACCTGGCACTCCCTGCAGGACACCCAGGGTTTTCCTAGTGGAGGGCATCGTAACCTAGGATTGCCTAAGTGCGCATGTACCCGCTCTGTACTCTGTCTGTCTCTTCTCTTGGAAGGAACCCTGAAGGCAAGACACCATTGATGTTTCCCACCAAAGTCCACCCAGAGCCAAGTGCAGCCCAGGCCACAGACACAGGCACAACAGCAGGGATGGACGGAGGAGGTGACGCAAGAGGGAGGCCAGGCAGAAACGTGTCCCTCCTCAGCCCGCGCTGCCGAGGCAGCATGGCCCCCGGGGCAGGGAGCAGAACACCTTCGACCCAGTAACAAGTATTTGGCGTCAGGAATTCATTTCAATAAGCAAGACGACGTCTACAAAGCTATGCCTTTCCCACATTCTCATCATCATCATTAGAAATAACCCCAAATGCATAGCAGAGAGGGCCCTGTTCAATAGAATACATCACATGGAGGGGCTGTTTCAGCTTCTGAAATTCCATGAGTATGAGCGCCATCACCATCATTGCTGATCATCGTCTCCTGTTACATAAAACGGCATCGCAAACATAGTCTCCTACACACGCATGCTGCCCCGCACAGCTACCAAAAACAGCATGAAGGGGACACTCAAAATAAGCATCTTTGTGTGAAAGGACAGGAAAATCGTCTTCATTAGCCCTGCATGTCCTGCTCCTGGTAAAGCTGGACAACAGTGAAAATTCTACCTGGGTCTCAGTATGGAAAGGTATTTGAAATCGATGGCGGCTGTAGACACCACCAGCTCCTCGCTGTGCCTGGCCCCCTGGCCTCCTCCCGCAACGCGCACCCTGCAGACAGAGGCCCCGCGTCGGGGGAGGCGGGAGGCGGCACGGATGTGGCGCTTCCGATAGTTTACCCTCAGGGTGGAGGTGGGCCACCGGACACCTGCTGAGCAAAGGACCCCCCACCAGGCCCTGCGCAGCCTTGGGAAGACAGAGTCTGACAGACGGTCCCTGAGGGAGCTTGGGAAGGGGGCTCTGGCTGCACACGCCACTCCCGGGGCCCAGCAAGGGGTGGGGTGCTGACCACTCCCTCCCGGCAGAGGCGAGGCAGCCCGTCCTGGCTTCTGCTCTGAGGCTGCGACCCTGCTTGACGACCAAGAAGGGAGGATTTTTGCTATGAGCACAGCCTAGTCATTGACAGCCCCCCAAAGCGGGTCAGGAGACGACAACGGAGAAGGCGGAGGTTGGACCTGCATCCCAAAGAGGTCGGTGGCTTGTCAAGGTGTTTACATGAAGATGCTTTTTACAGGCAAAGATGCCCAGAAAAGAACGAAGGTAAATGTACCAAGTCACGCAGTTAGAAAACGGCTGATTGTTGGTGTGTGGTGCCCTTGGTATCTTTTTAAAAAGAGCTAAGTGTGTGCCCGGCTGGCATGGCTCAGTGATTGAGTGTTGACCTATGAACCAGGAGGTCAAGGTTCAATTCCCGGTCAGGGAGTTACGGTCCTTTAAGTTTGAGCAGAAAGGTGACCACTCGGGTTTCCATGCGCTGTGTGGGCGACGGGGGCGAGCGGGCCCCGCGGGGCCAGGTCCTCCCCAGGCGCACCGCCCGCTGGCACGCGTGCTCCTGGCTGTGCATCTCCCTGCTGGGAGCCGAGCCCATGTCTCCGCAGCCTCGGGAAGGCTCATTTAGGCCTTGGCAGCATGGCGGGGACACAGCAGCTGTTCGCTCTGCCTCCTGCCCATCATTTGACCGGCTTTTAATCCGCAACAGCACTTCCAAAATTGAAAACGGAACCAGGTTGGGTTCCCGACCGGGGCTCATGGAGCGCAGGGCTGGCTGGGCACGTCACGGCGGTTGCCAGAATGAAGATGGATCTCTGCAGCCGCCTGGACGCCT
>NW_005370862.1:1076412-1087228 GCF_000412655.1 Myotis brandtii | reverse complement strand
TGCGCCCGAGCAGGGCCACCAGCCAGCGGCGAGCACCTTCCTGGACGGCGCCCAGGGACACTTTGTCCTGACCCAGCCAGACGGCCCAGGCCTCCCTCTAAGATCGCCCCGGTTCCCTCTCAGTCATGAAGGGAGGATCAGGGGATTTTATTAATAACGGAGAAGCACTGATGTCAAAGGCAGATTGCCACCAGGGCGCAGCCACAATTCATTCTAATTTATATAGTTTTACATATATTTTTATTGATTTCAGAGAGAAAGGGAGAGGGAGAGAGAGATAGAAACATAAATGACGGGAATCATTGATCAGCTGCCTCCTGCACGCCCCACACTGGGGCCTGAGCTGCAACCCAGACATGTGCCCTGACTGGGAATCAAACCGTGACCTTCTGGTTCATAGGTCAAGACTCAACCACTGAATTCATCCTAACTTATATTTATCTAAAAAACATTCCTTATAAGGATTCCTTCCAGCCACTCGGGTTTCACTTTTCAATTGTGGTAAACCACAATAACATAGAATTTACCGTCTCCACCACTTTTAACTGTTCAGTTCAGCGGCAATAGACACGTGGTTGTGCAACCATCGCCGCCACCCATTCACTTTGCAGAACTGAAACTCCCGCCGTGCTACACTAGTTCCCCAGCCTCAATGCCCGCCCCGGAAGCACCATCCCTCTCTCCATCTCTATGCATCTGCCTGCTCCGCGGACCTCACGTGAGTGGAGTCATGCGGTATTTGTCCTTTTGTGACCGGCTCGTTTCCCTTAGCGCAGGGTCCTCGACGTCCGTCCACTTTGTAGCCTCTGCAGGGTGTTCTTCCTTTGAAAGGCTGAGCAGGATCCCATCCTGTGCATAGAGCCCGCGCTGGTACCCACTCATCCCCGGTGGGCACGTGGGCTGCTTCCACCTGTGCACCGCTGTGAGCCAGGCTGCTGCAAATGCCCGTTTGAGTCCCTGCTTCTGGTTCTTTCGGGCACATACCCAGGAGTGGAATGGCTGTGTCGACATGGTAGCTCTACTTTTAATTCCTGAGAAGCCGCCATACCGTTTTCCACAGCAGCTGCACCATGTACGTGCCCAACAGGCATCCACAAAGCTTTCCATTGCCCCACCTTCCCACCGACACTTGTTACTTTTTTATAGTCGCCACCCTAATGGGTGTGAGGTGGTAGCTGATTGTTGGGATTCTTTGTAAGGATCCCAAAAGGAGGAGGGTTGCATATTCCTAATGTCCCACAGGTGAGTTCCATGAGCCTATTGATAATACACCCACGCAGCCACCTCATCACTGCCACCCCTCCTCACCATGCGTGTTTGGCCAGACAGTGGAGCCGGTGTTTTCTATGGGTGCCCCAATGCCCGTGGAGTGAGGGGATGGTGCGGTGACAGGTGGTAGCCTTGGCCAGATGTGAGTGGGTTAGGGAGTCAGGTGAGAAGATGCACAGGAGAAGGAGAGGGGAGAGGCCCGGAGCCCCTGTCCTCTGGAGGAAGCACCGAGATGTCGATGCCCCCCCAGCCCCCACCGTGTGGACCTGTGGAGGGTCCTCCTCACTAATTAGCACCACGAGCCTGTGGACGCTGGAGGCCTGCTCCCAGCCCAGCCCAGCTGAGCCCGCAACCTCAGCAGGTCACCTGGAGCCGAACGCCGCACCGCGAGCCGCACGCTGACAGCAGGTCAGGGAGTACATTTGCTAAATAAGAACCAAGAGCGGGGTGCATTAATGAGATGCTGCCCCCCTGACAGACATTGCGCCAGGAAACCAGGAAGGACCAAACACAGTGATTAAGGAGAACTGATGAACTGGGAGGTGGAGGGAGAGTCCAAAACAGTGCAGACAACCTCCCGGAGGATGGAGTCCAGGCTCAAGGCCGCTCCATGTGTCAGCAGCCACGTCAACTCCAAAAGGCTTCTCCACAATTTCCTTGGACTTGATTCTCTTCCTCGAGGCCCAGCCAGGAGTCCCGCCATGCAGACGGGTTGATACCACTCCCCTGCTCTTCCCCGCACTTGCCTGACCTTCCTGCATTCCTAGCATTTGGGTTGACGGCTGCCTTGTGGGCCACACCAAGGGGCTGCCTTTTATTCTGAGGGGCATGGGAAAGTCTCACAGGATCTGCGCAGAGCGGGGACAGGGTCTGACGTAGGGAGCAAAGGAGCAATGAGGGGACGGCGAACCGGACACTGTACTTGTATGCCAGGCGCTGTCACGTGATATGATGAGACCCAGGACACCCCTCAACCCAGAGCTGAGCCTTGCTAGCATGCTCACACATGACACAAATATACACCGACACAAGCACATGTATGCCTGCATGCAGAAAGATGTGTGTATATGCACAAACACATCCATGATCTTTATATGTGATACTAGAGACCCGGTGCATGAAATTCGTGCCAGTGGGGGGGTCCCTCAGCCTGGCCTGCACCCTCTCCAATCCAGGACCCATTGGGGGATGTCCAACTGCCGATTTAGGCCTGATCCTTAAGATAAGGTGGTCTTTTTTTCCTTCATCCTATTAATGTGATATATTACATTGATTTTTTTTTCAGATATTGAGCCATCCTTGCATTCCAGGAGTAAATCGCACATGGTCATGGTGTAGAATCCTTTTAAAATGCTGCTGAATTTGGCTATCTAGTATTTTGTTGAAAACTTTTGCACCAATGTTTATAGGAAATATTGGTCTGTCATTTCCTTGTGGTGTCTTTTCCTGGCTTCGGTATCAGGGCAATGCTGGCCTCATAGAATGAGTTAGGAAGTGTTCCCTCATCTTCTATTTTTGGGGGGAAAGTTTGAAAAGGATTGGGGTAGCTCTTCTGTGGATGTTTGGTAGAATTAACCAGTGAAGCCATTGAGTCAAAGACTTTTCTTTGTTGGGAGATTTTTGGTTACTGATTAAATCTCCTTTAAAGTTTTAGGTCTATTCAGATTTTCTGGTTCTTTGTAATTTGGTCTTGGTACATTTTGTGTTTCTAGGAATTTATCCATTTCATCTAGGTTATCCAGTTTTGGGTATACAATTGTTCATAGTATGCTCTGATAATCTTTTTTATTGCTGTAGAAACTATATAATACCCCATTTCTGATCTTAGTAATTTGAGTCTTCTCTTTCTTAGTCCCTCTAACTAAAAGTTTGTCAATTTTGTTGATCATTATTAAGAATCAACATTTTGTCTGATTAATTTTTTCTATTGTTTTTCTATTTCTTATTTCATTTATACCTGCTCTGATCTTTATTATATTTTTCCTCTACTAGCTTTGAATTTCCTAAGCTTTTTTTAATCGTGTGATTATTTCAGACAGATATTTCTAAAACTTCCTTCATAAGTTCCTTGCAAATATTTTACTGTCTTGGAGTTAACGCACACCCTCATTGCCAAACTCACCTTCCTCCTAGGCTGCAGATACTTTTTCCTGCCTGATAAATGCAAACCTAAACACCCTACTGTGTCCTGCTTGTATCAAGTGACTTCATTTGAGGAACATTCGCAAAGCAAGCAAAGCACCTGGCTCATTCTGACTGTGGGTTTTGCTCATTCCTCTCAGTCCCCCACTTAGGTGAACAGATGCCAGCAAGAGTCTCCCCAGGACCCACATACCCTGACTATTGCCCCCAGTTAAGGGGGTGTTGCCTCCACCAATGGGACTACGGGTACCAATGCCACTTCAGGGATTGGCATTAAGCCCCACAGGACTGGCAAACATTCTGAGATGAAATGTGTGTGATCTGGAGACCATTTTAGATACCGCCCCCAAGTCTGGGCTTGCCTTCAGGGGAGCAGGCCTTCATCAGAAGTGGGCAGGCTGTCTCAGCTCCTTGTCATCCAAAACATGTACGTAATTATCCCAGAGTGGAAACAGTGCTTGACCTGGCTCAATATCTGCTCTGTTCCTCTGAGGACAGAGGAGGTAGAGTGAGTCCAAAGGGCAAATTTCTCAGCCCCCAGCAGATCCTATTGGCAGCACATCCCCACCTACCGGCAGCCTACGGTTCTGTAATTGACACAGGTTCCTGCACCAGAGTCCAACCATGAAGCTGGGCACCCAGCATCATCTATTTCAGGAACTTGCCCTTTCGCTGCTTCCAACTTGTTGATCGGCTCCCCAAAGTATAGGCTTTTCAACGTGCCTGCTGCTCCATGGACCAATTTCAAAGAGCTGTCCAGGCCAGGTCCAATCTGTTTAGTAACACAGAAAAAATCATTGCTCTCTATTAAGACTCTCTGCCTTCTTGGCGCCAGCACCACATGGGGGAGGAGGGGCAGCAAATGAGACCACTGGTTTATTTCTACAAGTCACACTTACAGCCTGCTGTTTCTGCCCGAGCCTGTCACCCGCGGGATGAGTCCCCTGCCTGGGGAGTTTCGGGGGGAGGGCAGCAAGTCCTGCTCTCTGCCGATTGGCTGCTGAGCGCCCCTCCTGTCCTGACACCTGTGAGGGCGCAGTGCATGGCCCAGCTGTGGTTGCTCAGGGCCCTGTGAAGGCTGACACTTGCTAGCACAGAAGTGTGCTTAATTTACTGTGTGGCCACTTCAGTTGGATTGCGGTTGTGGCCTAAAAGGCTGGCTGTGTTTGCATGCCTTATATTTACAGCTGGCAGATAAAAACCTCCTCCGAGGTTGGGACTACGGGTGCGTCTGTGAATAAATCACTAGCAGCAGAGAGAGTTTCAAGCCTCATATCAGGAATAATGATTCTCAGAAACACAAAAGCACGCAGTACAGGGAGATACCGCCTACCTGACAGGTGGCCCTGGTCCTCCTCCCTGCGTGCAGGCAGAGGGGACCTCCCCAACTTCACCTCCTCAGGGGAATGGTGGCGGGGCAAGGGGGGTGAGCTGCAAGGCACTGTGGGAAGGACCCATCAGATGGCAACCTCTGAGATGTGGACTGCTCCATCCGACAGGCCACTGGCACACAAGTGCACCGGGCACCTGCGGGCCCTGCCCCTCAGTGGCCCTGGAATGACTTCGGAAGGACAGGGCATGAAGAAGACTACTGGCCAAAAAAGGACGGTGGAATGTTGGGTCCTGTATCACAGCAAAGCTCACTGCAGCTCTTCCTGTGACCTCCATCCCCCACTCTGAGGCCAGGAGGCAACTGGTCTTAGGAATGAGAGTCCCAGTGCCCTCTTCATGGGACAGTGGGCCCAGGCACATCCTCAGTTCAAACACCCCCCAGCTCTAGGAGTCGGGGTGAGGCACTGGTGAAAGGCTGAACACGGAGTTGCTCCTCCATCGTAACGGTCTCCATCCCTAAGGATGAGCCTCTGCGGCCCTGGGTGCCTTGAGGTTTGGGACCAGAGGTCAGAGTTGGGAGTTGAGTGGTTGATCTCAGTGCCTGGCCTCGGCCACCCCTAGCGGTCAGGGAGGGGACCGGTTTCATGGTGTTCCCAGTCCCTCTGGTTTCTCTCCGTAGGTCCAGACTCTCCCTGCTCCATTCTCTGGGTCAGGCTGGATGAGAAGAAATGTCCTGAGAAAAGGACAACCAAGCTGTGAACATCCATTCAGAGCCCTGTGGGGTCCGTGCCAACCTGGGGCAGAGGGTGGACCTGCTGCTCGGATGGGCATTCTTCTCTGTGAAGTAAGACATCCTCTAACCCAATTACACAACGTGAACCGATGATGATGATGATAACTCATGAGGGTCACCAGGGACAAAGAAAATCAAAATATACTCCAGAAGATCCAAATGGCCTCAGAAAGCTGGCGTGAGCTCTCCCAGCCCTTCATGTTGAGATGGTTCCTTCCCACAGGTTTCTAGAATGTGTCCCATCACAGCCATCCTCTGGGTCAGCGTTCTTGCTTTAAGCCTCTGATTAAGGCATTTGCATACTTGAGAGAGAGGAGAACCTTTGCACAACAGAAAACCATTAGAGTGGGTGCTAGGCTTAGCATAGGAAGGGGATAACTTCGTAAAAAATATAAATGTCTAACCACCATGCAGTACACCTGAGACTAATCTATACCTATAAAAGACAAGCGACCTGAACAACCGGAACGACCAGTCACTATGATGCGCACTGCAGCTGGCCAACTGGCCCGATGAGGGCAGGGTGGCTGGCCAACCTCCCATAGCCCCTCCCCTCCTGATAGGGGCGGACCAGCCAGACCCCACCCATGCACAAATTCGTGCACTGGGCCTCTAGTATAAAATAATATTGAATGTTAACTGTAATTCAAAAACTAAAAGATAAAGTGAAAAGGCAAAAAAAATGGGGGGGGCAAAGTAGGGGGGCAGGGGAATTAATACTTTTTTTTCTTAAAACAGGAGAACACTTAAAAAAAAAAAAAAGAAAGAAAACTGAAACTATCCACCAAGTAATTTGCAAATAGAATGAGCTCAATGTTCACACGTATGAAACCCCCTCATCAAATTCATCTCCATATACACCAGTCCCCCGACCCCTGCCCACAGCCCCCTCCCCCACAAGAGAGAAGACAGGAATTCACATCAAATCCATTTGGAAGATACCCACCAAAAATATACGAAACTCAACATTAGAAATAAACTCTGATTATCTTAAGATTTTTCCAGGCTCACCCTTGAGGTTCCATTTGTTTTTCTTTCAAGCACTTCTGAGCTGTTGGTTCCCAGAATTACTGGAACTGTTTTACAAAATGTCCTGTGTAAGAAGGACTGTGCCCAGCAGGGGTTCACGAGACAGAGCCGATGACCCAGAGTGAGAACGCAGCACGGTGGGGACTGCACAGCCGGCAGTGGGCCACCCCAACAGCCCCTCTGTTTTCCACGAGTGTCTGTTCACAAACCACTTCCGTGGGGTGGCCTCCTCGGGTTGACCAGTAAGCCGACATTCCGAATTTTATGCAGCATTTTAGAGGGAAGTAGCCCGCCCTTTGAAACAGAGACGCGAGCACACACAGGGAGTCCCGGGCATGAATAGAAGCAGATGGCTCGGAGCAAGAAGTTCTATCCGGTGCAAACTGCCACGCAGGGACGTCCGCCTCAGCGCGGAGCCCGCGAAGGAAGGCAGGGAGCAGTCACCAGCTGCTAAATGAGGAGAAACTGGAGGCCAAGGTCAACCCTTCATCATGTGTCTGTGAGAAGCTAGAATAAACTGCTGTTCTCAAAACAAAACAAAACT
This sequence comes from Myotis brandtii, assembly GCF_000412655.1. Classification (NCBI taxonomy): domain Eukaryota; kingdom Metazoa; phylum Chordata; class Mammalia; order Chiroptera; family Vespertilionidae; genus Myotis; species Myotis brandtii. The sequence continues at coordinate 1,080,119 of NW_005370862.1, read as the reverse complement.
TCTAAGAAAGATGATAGTGATCACTTTGTACTTTTCTTTTCTGTTGGGTTGTTTGTTTTCCAGAACAACCCTAACCATCACAGCCAAACGTCCCCCAGTAGCAGGTGCTGGCCGGGGAGAGCAGGGACGGACGCTGATGCAGGGATTTCTGAAGCTACTGGCAGGACCCTGGAGCCAGAGAGCTCTTCCCGCCCCCCACTGCCACCGGCTGTGCCCACCAAACGTGTCACGTGGCTGCGTGGATCTGTGAGAGATGAGGCCACGGGCCCAGCATTCAGGACCCAGGCCACCGGCTGCCTTAGGGAACCCACGGTGACAGTGTTCTCCTCTCTCGGTGCCACACCACGTGGGAGGTTTTAAGCAGGTGCCCCCTCTGGTCTGTACAGACTCCCTCCTTTTCTTTTTGAATCATCCGCTTCGAGCCGGGGGCGGGGTCCCAGCCAAGCCCTCAGTCACGGGAAGCTTTTGAAGACACGGCGGAGGCGGGAGGGGCACTCAGCACTTTTCAAAATTGTGTCTTTTCATTTTCCTCCGTCACCCTTACCGGGGGTTTCCTGTCGCCGCTGATCCATGGGAAACGGTTGGAGCAGATGAAACACCCCCAATGCTCATCCGTTATCCTGAGAAAAGGGACGGAGCAGCGACGGCCAAGGGGCTCCTACCATCATCCGCACGGCCGTTTGTAGAAAATCCAGAGACAAATCCATTTTTTAAAAAAAGTTCTCTTCCTTTAACGAGTTGAAAATATCGAATATTCAAGCCGAGGGAATACGGCCCCGTGACGCGCAGGATTGATGGCGACGCTCAAGTGGCGGCAAATGGCCAAGCTCGCATCCTTCCTCCTGTCGCCGCCTCACTCCGTCCCCCGCATCCTCTCCAGCCGCCCTCCCGCCGGCCAGCGCGCGGCTCCTCATTTGTTACGACATAAAAGTCCCCTTAATATTTTGTATCATTTCCCATCGCAGCCGGGTAACGACACCCTCAGGAGCAACCTGTCCGCCGGGTCTGTTTCCGCCTCGCCAGCATCTTCTGCAATTTTGTGAAGTTTGAAATGAGCCTTCGAGGTGCCGGGAGAAGTGACAAACCGCTGATCTCAGAGCCCCTGGTTGTCACCTCCATCTGGCCCCGCCGGCCCCGATGGCTAGACAGGGCTCGACCTGGAGACGGGGCCGGGCCCCGTGTGAGGCTCCGGGCCACCCCTGCCCGTCAGGAGCGCACAGCCTGGGCCCCTCGGGGGGTGGGCCATGGGGTGCAAACACTTCAGACTCCTGGATGGAGTTTTCAGAGTCTGGGTCCTTTGAAGAATTGCGTCCGACCCAGGACACTATACAGCACTCATCCTGGGGGAAAACAAATAAAATAAAACCAGATTTCTAGCAGCTCTTCTCAGTCCTTTTTACCGGAATCCTGCAGAACGTGTTTGCTGGTTTTGTGTGGGTTTTTTTAAGCCTATTTTGCTTAAGGTAACAGAACGCCGGGCTCTCCTGGGACTCTGACGCTAAGTGGTTTTGCAGCGTCGCCGCTCAGGCCCCGAGCGTCTCGCCAGCCAGCCTGTCTGGGGCGCTTAACGTGAGTCGCCAATGACGCGCTCAGAGGAGCCAGCACCCGCTTGTCTCCTGCTCTGTAATGCTCCGAACGTGCTGGGTGCAGGGCTGCCGTGCAGGTCACGGGCAGGCAGCCTCCATGTCAGCAAAGCGACCCTCCGCCCGGCCCTTGGCGAGCGTGGCCTCCGGTTCCCGTTCTGACAAAGAATGTCAGCAGGGCTGAGGGGCCTGCGGATCCGCAGAGCAACCTTCCCCGTCCAGGGCCCCCTTTCCCGGGCCTGGCTGTCCGCGTGACCATCGCATGGCTCCCATCCGGGCCTTGTTCCGGGGACAGGCACCCTGACGGCTCCCGGATGCCCGGCCCTCACCGCAGAAGAGGGCCGGGGTGTGGCCTCCTGCGGGAAGTGAGAAAGAGGAAGGAGGCTGAGACCCAGCAGTGAGAGCCAGTAAGACCCGGTGATTGCCCTGCCATCCAAAGTACAACAAGGACTCAAAACAGAAAAATAAAAGAAATGCCTCGTTCTTTCCTACAGAAATGCTGCCTGAGCCAGGTGTTAACAGGGAAAAAAATGACCGAATAGCAGGTTCGGTTCTGTGTGTTTTTAAATGACACAATGAACCAAAGAGCGTGGAAACGGCCCGGTTTTCTTCCCCTCCACCAGACCCACCCCGTAATTTACTGGACCTGCTGTTAGAAAGGGGAGAAAAGTGGGAAAAGAAGGACAGGCCTCCGCTATGGAGACCCCCATAAAGCACGCAAGATCACAAGAACATAAAACACATCCGAATAAATCTGTCACCCGCTGTATTTACTTCTTTGTCCCTCTCCTGCCGGCTGGCGGCCATAAATCTCGGGCGGAGGAGGGAGGTGGCGAGCGCAGGTAACACATCCCCAGGTCCCAGGCATAAATATGGAGCCGGGTAACAGACAAGCCGCCCATCACACGCCCGCCTCTCGGATAAGTTAATACGCCCTCATCGCGTGAGGCCCAGGCGAAGCTGGCATTTGAATCATTTATGGCTGGAGGGGCGGCCATGGCAGCAGCCTTATTTCCTTCTGGAAAAGAACCCACACGTCTTTATAAGGAGGGAGTGTCGCCGACGGCGCTCGGAGCTCTTCCATCTCAGCCATAAACCATGTGTGTGGGAGCCGGGCCACCCTGCCCAGGGGGAGTGACTGCTCGGCAGGTCCAGCTGGAGCACCCACCGTCCCCACACCGTGCGGCTGGGGCCTCCGCCAGGGCCCCGAGCGGATCCCAGCCCAGCCCGGTCCCCGGAAGGCTCAGTGTCACAGGCAGTCAGATTCCTTTCTCCCATCGGCTGGGCGCAGTCTCATCTGGGCGTCTGGGCGGGGAAGCCAGCGAGACCCTGGGAGGTGGGCTCCGCTTGAACAGCTGTGGTCCGAACAAAACCCCGTCTGCACCCATGTCTCCCAAGGTCCCCACATCCACGGGGTGATTCCAGCCATCGGAGCTGGAAACACACCCTGGCGCTCCGCGGTGTACGCGAGATGGGGCCCAGCTTAGTGCGGCACAGCACCGGCTGTCTGAACACATTGGTGCATCCGCCACTTCCGGCTCCACACCCACCACCCAGCTGTGTTCACAGCCCTCAGCCCCAGCGGTCACTGAGCGCCTGGTCTGAGCCCAGTCGGGGCCCAGCCCTCAGGAGGCATGTGGTTCTCTGCACAGGCCCCTCCCCGCCCTGAGATGTCTAAGTTCTCAGCTCAGTAGGTTCATTGTTGGAGGTGTCAGGTAGGAGGGTGAGGGAGGCAGAGAGGCTGAAGGTGAGGAGAGAGGCTGAAGGAGAGGAGAGAGGCTGAAGGTGAGGGGAGAGGCTGAAGGTGAGAGGAGAGGCTGAAGGTGAGGGGAGAGGCTGAAGGTGAGGGGAGAGGCTGAAAGTGAAGGACAGGTAAGGCTGAAGGCGAGGGACAGGTGAGCTGGGCCAGATGAGGTCTGGCCCAGGGTTTCTTGATGCCCAAGGCCAAGCCATCTGCTACTTTAGACACAAAGGAAGTGAAAGTGAGACAAAGAGCAGAGGGGACTCAGCGAGCCCCTCCACCCCGTGCTCACCTGGGAGCCTTTCCTCTGGAATCTTTTGCCCGAGCTCCGCCTGCTTCTCTGGGATCAGAGGGCTCCCCCGCTCCCCTCCTCCTCCTCCTCC